>NC_083472.1:8707500-8795000 GCF_030014155.1 Tachysurus vachellii | reverse complement strand
CTTCTCTGCCCCCATCTCTACCCGGAGCTTTCAGATGCAAAATAAGCAGACATATGGAGAGGAGGTCTTTCTCTGGCCCTCCTAAAGATTCAGATTGTATGACAAATCACGTGCAGCACCATCCTCCCAACCCAATGCAGAATCTCCAGACAACAGCTTCATTAGGGTGAAAAAAGGAGTTTTTGCAGCTTTGCCGAGTCAAGCTCGGACCTCTTCCCCTTCTCAATTACGCCTTTGTTGCCTCCAGCTTCAAGTTATTGCACTTCAAACCATATGGCTTATTTGAGCACCTACAAGTGATGCTATCACCCAGCTTCATGTCTCGGTTAGTTAGAGAAGTGGGCATTGACAGCAAATCAAAACAACAACGGTGGAACTATAGAGGCATGTTATTAAAAAATGTGTGATGAGTGTGTAATAATTGCTGACTGCTAAATAAATCTAAGTGTTTCATAATGTACTGGTCAAGATATTCTGTTGAACCAATTTTAATTACAACATTGTAAAACCTTTTGGATATATGAACAAAAATAAAGAATCATGAATAATACTGGCAGCAGTGTTGCATTGTATATACTTAATATTTACGGAATTATTATTGCAGTGTTTGCATATAGTAACGCTACATTGTACTGTATATTTTCTCAGTGATTTACTGTAACGTACATAGGTTATCTTTTTATAATAACAGACAAGACAGTAAACTCTATTTAGTTAGTTAGCTATAAAACCTATACTGCTTTCTTTTAATGTTTAAAATGATTTGGCACAGTTTTAGAGTACATTAAATCCTATATTAAATTTAAATATGTTTGATTGTGAACTTAAAAATCTTACAGCATTATAGCTAATCAAGCATTAAAGCAAGAGGGACATAATGAAATGTGCCTACAGGCAGTCCAGTGCACAAGGCTGGGGAGAATAGAGGGAACCAAAAATAGGAAGTAGAGAACGTGCCATTAGTTACACATTTACAGTTCACTAGGCTGCTGAAAGCCCTCTGTAATGTATGTGTTAGCCCTGCAAGGTCAGGTGTGGGTAGTTATCATTAATCAGGGCAGCACTGTGCGTTGTCCTCTTTCAACGATGGTATAACGTAGGCAAAGCTTCTTCACATTTTGCCAACTAGTTGCCCTGGTTACTTTGAATGATAAAGTCTTTAGAGACACAGGTCTTATTGTGAGTACTAATGCAGGGTAAACTGGAGGTAAATTATGCACTTGCACAAACACGCAAAGACAAGTGAATGCCTCGCTGCAGGGTTTGTCTTTAAACTCTGGCACCTGATTGATAGTGTAAGGTTCACATACTGGTACATTTTGTGTCCAGTTGACAATACAGACCTCAAATTAGCATTTAGATAGCCTGTAATGAGATTCCAAAACATCTTAATAATAGCACCTGTTTTGAAAGGTTGTAAATGCAGGAAATAAATTGAGTGAAAAGAAGTGAAACTGAGATCTATAAAGAGATCTTTAGAAAAAATATTCCTAAAACAGTTGTCTACTAATTCTGCAAATTATGATTTAAGATATGCTAAAGTAAAACTTGAGAAAATATAATAATAATAGAAATAATACTGTCAAACATAGTTCATTACATTTTAATAATAATATTAACAGGAGTTTTAAATAAACAAAATTAACAAATTTGTCTTTATTAACAAAATACATAACTACATAATTGCATAAGCAACATAACAACAAATCACAAGTTGTTTTCATTTTTTCTGTGTGTGTGTGTGTGTGTGTGTGTGTGTGTGTGTGTGTGTGTGTGTGTGTGTGTGTGTGTGGGGAGGTGATTTTCTGCTGTGAGGAGTGGTGTCTTGGTACAATTGAGGCACTGGAGTAAGGAATTAATTATCATTCAAGAGTAATGGCCCTATTCTACCCTGCCTGGGTCTGGAAGCAGGAGAAAAGGGTCCACAGGCTTCAGTAGAGGGGAAGGGATTATTCGTAGGATTACCATGTGAAAACTTCTATCAGACTTTCTGACTCAAAGACCCTTTGCGAACAGTAATCGCGTTAATACCCGGGGATTAATGCTGAGCCAGACCCGAAATTGAATTTTAATTCGAGTTTCGCACATAGATATGAAATAAATGGAGACACATTCATGAAAAGAAAAAAGATGTCTGTCCCACACACGTCCCATTCCAGTCTTTAATAAGTGACACTGGACTGCCTGGGACGAGAGGATGAAGTTTCACACACACACACACACACACACACACACACACACACACACACACACACACACACACACACACACCTGCCATGCGTAAACATATCTATCCGCTATAAATTTATTACTGCATTATCTTTCGTGCGTTTTTTTCTCAGTGGACGTGTCTTGATGAAGTGTGAATAAGACTTTTTTTTTTTTTTTTTTTTTTGCATTAAGCATTGATTTTCCTCTACATTTTGTCTGCATCTTAAGCTGTGTGTAAAGATTGCCTGAGAGGAGCTGCTCAAAGCTTCTTTGAGTAATGCGCTTGTTTCATTTTCTCACGTGTTTCTGCTATTGAAATGCAATAAGATCCCGTGCACTTGTGCCTAATCCTGTCAAAATCTCCTTGGCAACCCCTCTCAACTGTGGGCAAAAAAACTTCCACCCTTCCACCCCCACCGCTCCCTTCTCTCTGCAAAACCCATTTTCAATCCATCACTTTTATGGAAATAAGTCGCTTTATATGTGCAATAAGGTGCACGTTTTAAGGCACATCACTAATGTCCTAAGTAAGCCGAATAGGCATTCAAGCTGTTTTGCGTCTTTGAAGTTATTGCTGACAGGTTGGTGTTGTAATAATAAAATCGACCTCTTCCTCCTACAGGAGTGTCTGAGATGCAGCAGCGCCACCGGAGGCCCCTTAAAAACTAAAGCAATAAAACAAGTTCACTGCTAGTGCACAAGCGTGGAGCACAGAGCCGGGAATAAAATAGAAATATTTTGGAGCTCGAACAGAGATTTTAATAATAATAATAATAATAATAATAATAATAATAATAATAATAATAATAATAATAATAAAAGCTAGTCTGATTCCTTTCTTTAAAGATGTCGGCCCAGATCTTATATCACGTATACATGCTTTAAACTGGCACTAACTTCAGGCCACGCAGCAAAAGCTCCAAAGTGCCTCTGAGCGCAGGGTGTTTTTGTTCATGCTGGGACCATTTGAATGAGAATAATGCTATTGGAGTGTTGCAGGCCGAGAAGAAAATGAGTGACAAAAGCGCAGAGGCGCAAAAATTGGACGGGGGACAAGGCGTGTAGAGCTGAAAAGGAGAGCTGGGAGACACGCACAATAGAACAATTCACCTTATAATCGCTTTGATATATTATACATGCCTGAAGACTCTAAACATTGTGTAATTATTTATAAATGACTGTCCCCCTGTCCTCATAATACCGCAAGGAGAAAAGCGCTGCAGGTCTCTCCTCCAACTATTCCTAAATAGTGCCCCCTTTCTATCTCTTTCTAAAGGGGGCGCAAGATGCAGACGATTGAATAAATTGAATAATTAATGGTCAATTGTATGGCTGTCTCATAAAGATGTCTTTAAATAAACCTTAAGAAATTGCGCATAGCGGGGCAGTATGATTTAACGGCGTCTTTCATCTGGTTTAAATTCAGATGAGAAAAGTGGATTAAGTGCAACACTTGTGGAGATGTAACACTGCGCTATTTTTGTTGTTGTTGTTTTTTGGGTGTTTTTTTTCCATGTCCAAAATAGAAATAAAAAAACAAAACAAAAATCCTTTGACCTGCAACATGAATCTTACATTAGAAAAGTTTTTTTTTATTCTCTATAATAAAAGTATATAAATCATTAATATTTAAATGATGCATTTTCAAACATTTTTAACGCAGGTCATGCTTTAAAAGCAAAAAATAATAAAAAAATAAATCATGTTTAGTGGAATAATTAAGATCATCATCATTGTCTAATTTTACAGATTGCATAACAGTCAGAGTGCGAAATATTTATTAATAAGTTTGATAGGTGAGAAGCATTTTTAAAATATGCACCATAGGAAAAAAAGGTCTTGCCAATCTAAGGAAGTGTGCCTTGCCTGGGGGTCTGTGTACTCCACTGAGTTTGGCTATGGGTTTCTTTTCATTTTCCTTTAGAGGTTTAACTTAAAGCGGACTTACTCCTCCGAGGACAGATAGCAACAGTGGAGCTCGCGTGGCTCGAAGCGTTCTCGCCCTCTGATTGGCCAGCGGTGATTACAGGCACGCTTCAGAGGGCGAACAAACAACTGGCATAAATTATGCTAATGAGATCGCCGTGCGGCACGGGGCAGACCTGATGCAACCCATTCATCCATCCTTCACCGAAATGCCAAAGCGCGGGGGGTGCGTTCATTGTCTTATCAGGGTATATAAGGTAACTGAGGTCAGTCGTGTGCCAGGCTCACTGGCTCGCACGAGCTGATTGAAGTGCAAGAACGAGACGGACGCGTGCCTTAAAACTTCAACACAAACTTATCTTTGAGACTTTGGCTTCCCAGCGAGAGCTCTGATCCTTTAACGTACCTCCCAAACTGTCAACAGGTATGTATGCGATGCAGAATATGTCTCCACTCTAATGTGTCCCAGCAGGAGTAAATCTGGATAATTTACTAATCGTTTCTTTCGTGCATTTTTCCATAGGTAGTAAAGGATGTGCACCACAATGGAGAGTGCGTTCTCTGATATGGACAGCTCCAGCTGCGACTTTTCCTTTCCTCACACGGATGATGATGAGGATTCTCGCGGCAGCATGCATGTCTCCTCGCCTGCGTCCTCGTTTGCGTCGTCGGGAAACGCACAGGACGCTGGCGAGCTGCAGCAGAAAAAGAAGCGCAGAGGTCGTGCGCGCAGCGACGCCGCTGTTCACGTAGTAAAGAAGAACCGCAGGCTGAAAGCCAATGACCGCGAGAGGAACCGTATGCACAACCTGAACGATGCGCTGGACGCTCTGCGGAGTGTGCTGCCTGCCTTCCCGGACGATACCAAGCTCACCAAAATCGAGACTCTACGCTTCGCGCACAACTACATCTGGGCACTGTCCGAAACCATCCGCATCGCGGACCAGCGGGGGAACAAAGCGAGAGACTCCTCACCAGCCGTGAGCTGCATGACGGAAGTACCGAGCCCGGGGAGCGATGCGTGCTCATGGGCATCAAGCGCCTCCTCTTCAGGCTCTTCTCCATCCTATAGCTCTTCTAACCCCGGCAGCCCGGAGGCTATGGACGATTATGGATTTCTGCAAGCAGATGTTGTTTACCGCTACCACAGCTACCCTGTCATTTATTAAGCTATCTTCTAGTCCCAAACTTTCTGTAGCTAGCCTAATAAGGGAAAATTACATTTCCTTTGCCCTTTATTAGAAGCAAGAGTGCAGAGCCAGAGACAGATTAGATGTTCACTGTTTGCCTTAACTAGCACCAGTTTCGCGAATGAGAATGATATTTTTTTACGTTTTGTACTGCTGAACTTAAGAGGTTCCCATACCTTTGCACTTTTTCCCACCTTTCTTCCAGCTCGACCTCAGTGCCAGTCAGGGGAAAATTATGCTGCGTACTGAGAAGACAGATTTGCTTTTAGCCGTCAGAGGTGAAAAGTCAATTTTACAATTTGTTAGGCTGATAGAGCAGAAAAGCGAGCGTGAAAATGCAGTTTGAACGCTATGACAATAGAATGAAAGGCCGTCAAAAAGACAAGTTACTGGCCTTATGCATTATGTATTTTGACCCCAGGAAATACTGTTCTCTTCAATGTACAGAAATACCCTTTTACACGAGGGAAGAGTTCTTACTGTTACATCCTTTTTATTTATTAAACCCATTGCTTTCATGATATTGTATTTTTATTGTATATAAAGAGATTTATTCTATTATGTATTTACCTCAAAGTATAAGTTGTTACAGACTTTTTGTACGAATAAATATAATTTTTTTTACGAAGATCATGCATCCTTCTAGGTGTTTTCTTTGCACTCAGTAACTAACTCACACATCCTTCAAACACAAATTGTAATAGACTGGTAATGAGTTTTTGACTGTTGGAGCGTCACTCCGATTCCCTGTGCGCGGCGGGACAAAGACGCGTCATGACGCATTCAAAGTTAATAACGGTCACAGCGTCCATATGCAGCAGGTGATGAAGCTTTATGCTTACTGAAGCGTTACTTCATCCATCTTCCAAGAACACAGCATAGTCTTTACAAATACCAGTGCCTTATAAAAATAATTAGTAAACTCACAAGCTTCAGTTATTGGACTTCATAACTTAAATCAAATCAAATATATATAAGCATAAAATATGTTCAAATGTTACATTTACATTTACAACCTAATCTTATTTAGCCCCAATTTAATTTTAAGAGGATTTGGATATTCGTATAGAATGATTCACATTAATCCAGGCAATACAATAAATCAAGTTTCGTTTTATTTTAAGGGTCATTTGTTGATCAAAATAATTCCTAGATATTTTGAAGAAAATGTCTGGGATATATATTTAACTACAATATTTCAATACAAGTCGAGAGATATTCCCTTAAATTATTTAACATTATTTATTTGTTGCCAGTATATCAATTCATTTGGCAAAAACTATAAATTTAATTATATCTCGTTTTAAATAAGGATTACAATGTTTTAGGTTATTTGTAATTATTGGATTATTCGTTATTGGAGCATGTCAAATCAAATCCACTAATTGAATCAAATAAAAAGTCCAAAATGTTGTTGTTAATAATTTCTTCGTTATTATAAATGATAATTCGTTATTAAAATATGATCAAAACATTGATCTAGTATTATTTATAATATACTATTTTTATTTTTAGAATGATCATTTGTTTTCAGTCTTTTGAGAGCAACACAGGCTCGGGTGTGAGTTTTTTAGAAGATCTTTGTGAAGGCGGCTGTGTGGATTTGGAAGGGGGTTCGGGTTAAATCCTCTATTGGTGAGTTCCGCGTGAGGTCCAGCCAGGGCTCTTGTAACTGCACGTGTCGGGGATCGGAGGGAACAATACCGGGTGCTCAAAGCCTCCGGGACACGCGCATGCCCCCTCACTTCGGGATAAAAGACAGAAGGTGGTTCGGGAAGGGAACAGACCCAAGCCCACGGCACTGAGGCACCAAAGCCGTTGACATACATACAGCTTGCATGGCTGCACGCAGCACATTGGCAACACTACAGCAGTGGCACCTGTTGCGGTTTTCCCAGCGCACTTCAGGCTCCATAATAATGCTTTATGTATCACTGCGAGGCGTGGTGATAAAAGTGAGACCTTATTAAAGAGCTTTGAGTGTCTTTGTTCCCAGGCACAGGGCCATAATAATTTGCAGCATGAATTAAATCCACTGCAATCACGTTATTACCAGCCCACTAAACTACGCTCATTAGAAAAAGTGCACATACTGGCCAATACTGGCCATGGCACATGGCAGCTTAAGGCAAAACAACAAAATTTTACCTAAGTTTCACACTTTGCTTCTGTCCAGAATTATTATTTAAATATTATTTAGATAAGGTTGGTTGGTAACTTGTGCTGTGTTTTATTTGTACATTGTTACAGTCTTAAGCATTTAAAATAATCATTTTTCATTTTTCATGTTGAAAGAGTGATAAAATGCCTACAATTGAGTCTCATAACCGTGCATTGTTCCAGGCCACTCATCCCCTCAGGGTTGAAAACCAGTATCAGTGTGGCAAGACTCACATAGGTCACAGGTCATTTAGGGGCAAGAGACCTCTCACATCCCAAGGAGATGGCCTTCATGTCAATGGGCATAAAAACATCAAAACGTCCTTCATGTTTGTACAGCCATGAGCACACAACTACACCTCCCACTCAGTCATTGACATTACTGGGATGCTCAAATGATCTATACAGACGTATTCAGACCTATTCAGCAAGTACCCAAATATCACTGTTGTTCACAAAATAACAAAGGAAGCTGTGATTACTATATTGTTATAGTATAACAATGAGTAAAATATTTAGTTATATTTTTTGACATTTTAATACATTCACTGTTTATGATGCAATAATTCTGAATTAGCAACTACATATAAATGATTTTAATGTGTCGTGTTCCTCCTCTTCTTTCAGTCAGAGATGCAGAGAACAGCATGCCACTGTTTCTAAACTCTGGGCATGAAAAGTGAATCTTTCTGTGAGATTAAAAAGAATGGACAGAAGATGGTTGAGCAATTGTAAAATACCCAGAGTGCCACAAGACAACACCCAATAACTCAATAGAAAAAAAAAAACAATTAAACAATAACCACAAGTTAATGAACAACAGAAGGTGGGATGGTAGGGGAAAAAGTGATGTGTGTATACTTCCTGAAAATCCTGTAGAAGACCATACACTTTAGAAGAAAGCATAAAGTAAATCTATGATTCAACATCTATGATTCAATGTGTCAGTGTTTTTGTTCTGTTTATTTTTTTATTATTGACATTTGGATATGGCTGATACAACTATAAATTTCTGTACTTTAGATGACAGTAGAAACAGTGGCATGCCTGGATTCTTTTCTGAGCCTAATTCACTGGCTTTATCTTAAACAGGGATTAGTCGTTGAGTGCTGACAACTCCCTAGACCGCCCGAGACAAAATCCACCTTCAGATCAGTACAATCCTTCCCCTTAGCTAACAGAAAGCTTCACACCTTGACTCCTGAAGAGACCTGAAAGAACTTCTGACAGCAGTGCAGAGTGATTAAGGTGACTAATGATCTGTTGGGGAAATAGAGGCTTATTTCGAGTGTAATTGGGTATACAGCTGACACATACTATTTGGCACTACCCAAGCAATTAACTGTTTTTATATAATTTATGTACAAATTTGAATGATGTGTGAAAATAAATGAATAAATAATAAACTAGAAATATGAACAAAATAACAGAAAAATGCATTGATTAGTATATCAGAAATATGCCCAGTGGTGTCGTGAATTCTTTCCAGAAATCTTCTCCAATATGTGAGCTACAAACTGTAACATTACAGGGGGTTTTAATCTGTTCATTCAGTCTGCACAAAAGAACAGTACTGATCTCATTGTAAATTCCTTAACATTGTTCTCAATTTGTACACCCACTTTAGATTCTTTGTCTGATAGACTAAAGATGCCCTCATCTCAAGTCCCTCCTGCTTCACAACTCTCCTACAGTCAGTTTTACGATACAGCAACCTTTTTTGTGTGCTCTCTTGACCATGCAGTGGAACCACAGTGTGCCAGGAATGTTGAGAGTAAAGACCCCTTGGGTCTCTTCAGTGGGATGACAGGGGCTTCCTCCTCTTTTGCCACTAGTCTCCCCCTAATCTGCATTCTTCAACTTAGACAGTCAAGATTTCATTGTCCTTGCTTGCTGTGTGTGAGAAGGTGGAAATGTGTCAATTAGTGTTTTACACCTTGCTCTGAGCTGAAGGTGGATAGCATATGTTTCCTCAAGGTTTTTTCTTTATATCATCTCAGGGAGTTTTTCTTTGCCATCATCACCTCAGGCTTGTTCATTAGGGATAGATGTTAGAGATAAATAGTAACTTAATTTTAAACTTTAACATTTTTATTCTGTTTCTATGCTGTTTTGAGACAATTGTTAAAAGCACTATACAAATGAACTGAATGGAGAATTTAAGTGAATATTGGCCTAAGGTATGCTGCATGCTCTCCAATTTCCTAAGAGTTTTTGGGATGTTAATACGAGAAGGTCTTTTTAATTTGCAAATGAACTACTAAAAAAATATTGTTAAGTTGGAGGGTGGCAAAATACAAGGTGATTTATCAGTATATATCAGGAAGATATGTACTTAAAACATCATTGTTGTAAAATGACATTGCATGGATCACTATTTGTAATGTATGCAGGTTTGTGTTGTTTAACATTTTTTGCCAGGTGTTAGCTTCTAGACATCTGAGCACTGAAATGTGATTTGATTATGTGTATCTGGTCCTTTAGTTACACCAAAATGCATTGCTCCACTTACTGCATCACTGGTTCAGTCATTTGAGAAGCACATCCACCTGTACTGTGAGTGCAGATGTTCCTGTGTAGCAGATTAGGCATATGTCATCCATAACCTGAGGAAGAGGCCAACCCTCTGGTTTGAGGCTTAAAAATATCCACTTTAGAACGAGAGGCAGACAAAGAGACAGAGGGCACTTGCCTGAGGGCAGCCTGTTCCGAGTGGCTGCCTGCAGTATGTAAAGATACCTTGTCTTCATTTGTAATGGAAAGCCACTGACACACACCTACGGTCAGCCTCCGCCTCCTAACTCTCTCACACAAACACGCATTTCAATAGTTCAACTTTTCCTTTGTATAAATGACCATGCCTGTGTATTCCCCATTTATAGGTAAACTATTGTGTGAGAAGAAAAGGAAAAGGGATCTACTGTTATTGTTTTATTTTGTCTTGAGCAAAATAACCCTGCAATGATCACAAGTTTAATTGACTTGAAAACACATATGAATGCCTCAACACTTTAAAACACTGTGTTCATTTTTCAGATTAATCTAATTGTATTGTGTGCAACTATATATGTCCCCAAAAGTTTTCACCACTTGTGGAAACATTTGCTAAAACTGCAACATTTATTTAAACAATTAAATGTGCCTAAATACTTTCTTTGGTTTACTGAGGTTAAGCTTAGCTTTATTTGAAGGCATAGCTTTTATTAACTGGATTAATTCTTAGTTATGCCAGTTCCTCACAAGGATAGTGATAATAATACATCGAGTGTGTGTGTGTGTGTGTGTGTGTGTATACTTGAAACGGATGCTCGTCAAAAGTGCCTTTAAAGTGGTTGGCAGCAGGTTACAAGTGCTATGGAGCATGTTAAGTGCCGTCTCATTAGCCTGGAGTGGCTCGGAGTGTAGGGCCGCTGACAAAGGTGGAGCACCATCTACCTGGATCGCTATGCACTGTCACCTCTGACCAATCTTCCCCCCCTCTAGCACTACCTTTCTCCAGGGCCAAAAGGAACAAGCAGATGCCCCAGCGCTCGCCATGGCAGGAAAGTGTCAATCAAAAGGGTAGCCATGCAGATGCCCCTTATGCACACTATATGGACTTTGATGCCCCAGTAAATAGAAGGCTGTTTTTGACCCAATTCTAACTCTGGGGAAGCAGTTCCTCAGAGACCGCTGATAAAAATCAGGGAAATTCAATCCTAGCTTGTGCTTTGGACAAACAGATGTGATTCTCTCTCTCTCTCTCTCTCTCTCTCTCTCTCTCTCTCTCTCTCTCTCTCTCTCTCTCTCTCTCTCTCTCTCTCTCTCTCTCTCTCTCTCTCTCTCTCTATATCCATCTATCTATCTCTTTCTCTGGAAAACAAGATAACCTTTTCCCCTTCTCTCTCCATATTGCAGTGGCTCTGCACCTGTATCGACACCACTAGCAACAAGACTGATGACATGGCTTCCCCTCTGCACTGGTCTCTGGTGACCTATAATTACAGACAGAGAAATATTCACTTGATTGATTCTATTACAAAAACTGACCACTCAAGCAAAGAGAGTTACTTACAAGATCCTGTGTATTTCTACTATGTGATGGAATTAAAAATAAAGAAAAGAGAGAATAAAGAAAAGAAAAAGATCCAGAAAAGGATTTAGCTGGATAATGCTAAGATGCATTTAAGGAAGAGCAGACAATAATGACATATCACTTGCAGAATTAAAATGTATGTCCTACAGATTACTATTACATAAAAAGCACATTTCACATGCGATTAAATGTGTTTTATATGTGATAATGTGAATATGTGGGAAAGCATCTGAAAGTGCAATAGACAATTATTGTTCAATCAAATCATTGTTTTAAAAAAAAACATGAAAATAAAAACAAATACTCTAATTGTGAAAACTTGCATGTTATGTAAACAATGTGGACATAATAGATTATGTATAAATTTAAGTAAAGTAAATCCATTTTTCACATGTGACTTTTATGTGTCTTTGGTATAATGGTAATTAAGATCGTGCATACAATTTGTTAGGATGTTTTGTTGTCCAGTTTAAATAGCCTCTCATAGTGTGCAGCGGGTTATTAAGTTGTCCTTTTGTAAGCAGGTGTGGGTCAGTGTGCATTTTACTATATACTCTGTATAATTTTTATAGGGCAACTAACTGTTTTTATGATACTGTATAAGTTTATTTATCATCCAGTACAAACAGTAATCTCAATGCAGGAGGTCTGCTGCCTCACCATCCTCAGAGGAGTCATCTCAGTTTTACTGTCTGGGTCATCACTGGGGCCAGGCCATGACTTTTTTCATGAGAACTTAATCAGGGCAAAGAAGGTCAAGCCCTCCTCCTTGTCTTCAACAATTACCATGAAATTCCCAGTGTCCACACTGCTGAGGGTTCCCAAAATTTTGGGGTGTCATCCAGAGGGCGACGGATCTGGCTGTGCGCCTCTTTTTCTCCCCTCCCCTCCACCCCCCACACTCAGCCCCACTGAGCTAAAGTAGATGGTGCAGGCAGGCTGCTGATGAACTCATGACCCCTGCAGCCAGCGCATGGCAGCAATTTCCAGGGCAGTAAAAATAGCCATGGCAACCAAGATGCTGTCATGAAGTCACCAGAATCTTTAAAAAGTTATTTCTGTGGAGGCATTAAACATTATTTATTTCATAGTGTAATGTCCTGTGACTTGAATAAATAAATATTATACAGTTCATATATGTCAACTCCCCCCAAAAAATCAACTATGCAAAAATATGCGACAACAGGGATTTATCAAGCCTCATTATTATTTTTTTATTTGAAATATAAAAAGATATTCCATCTTCACACTTTTTTTATACAAGTCCAAACATCAGCAATAATGAACACCATTTTATACCTTATAAACCCTGTGAATGCCTCCCATTCATTTCTCTTTCAGTTTTTGAAAGATTTTTGGTTTAAATTCACCATGAAGAAAAGTATAAATCAGACATTTAGACTGGCCTGCTGCATGGCCAAACAATGCCTTGTGGAGAGGAGAAGGAGAGGGTAACGCCATAATGTAAAATAGTTAAAAGCTTATTAGAACCATTGAAAGGCAGCGTGATTTCCACTTTGTTTCGGAACACCCTGAGCTCAGCCTTTCAAGTGATTGTGAAGGGGGCAATTCAAATCTCTTTGGGTCCATATGAATGAGGGCCTCTTAAAGCTCTTTTATAAGCCAGCAAATTCCCCACAGGCGTATGCCCTTTAGCTCCATTACTGATTTACCCAAAGCATTCATCTCTAGCCTTCTGCTTCTCCTCTCCCTATTGTTCTGCCTAGTTAGCCAAGCACCTGACAACTCTAGTACCAGGCTTATGGAGCTGCTTAAAAAGTGCAGGCCTGAAATAACGGTGAATATTTCTCTACGTCGCTTATACCTCTGGAATTACTCCTTTACACTCCTTATCACACATTTTATAAAAGCTGAAGAGGAGCGAGGAGTGAGATAATGTGATTGATTCCCTTCACTCACAGGGGTATAAAACTGTGTAATGTTACATAAATAGTGGAATGAGGCGGACCTTTCTATGGACAAAAAAGGGGGGCTTGATCCTATTCTTTCCTTTTGGCTAGAGAAAGAAGTGAAAAACTTCCAAGTGGGCCCATTGCCTCTATACTTAGATTAATTAGACCCCCCTTAAAAGCCATTCAGCTGCAGTGCTAAAATGGGTCCAAGTTACATTATGTAAAGTTTTCAGAGCAATTTGCATCTGTTTGTGTGGATCAGGGCAGGGTTGAGAACACTCAGACAGAGAGAAGTAAAAACAATGACATGGTAAAATATTCTTTTAATGAGATTTACAATGTCCTCTGTTTTTTCTACTTGCTGAAGTTATTAACAACTCTCCAAAAATCAGAATGGAGTACAAGAAATGAATAGCATTGTAATGCACTGCACACTATGCAATATCATGTCTTATTTGAAAATCAGAAAATGTGCATCATACCTTCAGAACATAATCTTATAATTTACCTAATATATGCCTACAATATTAGAAATAGAAATATAAGAAATAAAATATTAGAAAGAAAAATTTTTTAAAAATTCAAAATGGCAATTTATATCATTTTTGCAACAATGATATAAATTCCCAAATAACTAAATTTATTGCTGGAAATTAAACAATCATATATGAAACTGATAATTCCATAATTGTCATTTTCGTCTTGTGGAATATTAACTTTAATACTGCTAAAATGTAAACTTTCATTCTGAACACTATTGTTTCACCATAGTACTATTGCAATGTAAAGATTTTGTCAAATGTATATTATTTTGATATTTTAATGCATTTTAGTATTTGAAAACTAATAACAAGTGAAACAAATAGGGCTTCAAAAACCTGTCTGCAGGTCACTTTATTCTGGGTATGCATAAAAACATATTAAAGTGCAAATAAGTATTAGAGCTTATATGAAGTTGCATGGTTGTCTAAAGGCCATTTTAAAATAATATTTATGATATATCCATAAGCTGTGATTTGCAGGGTTAAAGCATCTATATCGAGTTTACGATATGACCTAACAGTAACTAGGTGAAATAAACATAAACCTTTCTGGATTGTAAACATGAAAAGTTTGAAAAGTTCACATAATCTCAGCCTAGTATCATTCACAGGCGGCAAATGAAAATGAACATTTAGCTCTGTTTATATTTTGTGGATGTAGAGTGTGTGTGCGTGTGTGTGTGTGCGTGTGTGTGCGTGTGTGTATGTGTTTGATCCGTTTATCCAAGGCAGTTCAGTGTCACTTATTAAAGAGTGGAATGGGACGTGTGGGGATGTGAGGGCATGCGTTCACACATTTGTATATATGAGAATTACTGTAAGGTGTCATTCATTTGCAGACTATGAGGAAGCATTTATAGTAGTATGTACTAACAAAAAACACTAACACTTTCTACATTTACCAAGTGCAACAGAAAAATTGTAATGTGCACATTGTACATTTTTTCCTCATGGAATGTGTAGACAGCCAGGCACATTTAAATGGAGACTCTGAAGCAGGTAGACAATATGTACCTTAATGCAGCAGGTGATTTCTAGCAAGCCTTCTCTTATGGAACCAACACAATTTCTCTCTTTGTTTGATTTAATTTCTGCAGTTTAGTTTGCGGCCAATACCCACTTACTGTCTGATTCTTAAAGTTCCATCAGAAGGATGAGGACTTACAGTAAAAGGATCTCGACAAGGAAAGTCTCCCTGAGTTAACACGAGGAAGAAACCTAGAGACGAACCAGACTCAGTAGGGAACCCATACTCATTTTGGTGACAATGGACAGTTAATAATGTAAATGTAAATAATGTTCTTTCTACAACAGTTTGTAGTCAAGTGGAATTTGACTACAACCAAAAGCTATAATATGTAATACTGTCAAAAAACCATATTGCCATAATTCATTTGAAGAACATATTTTCAGAAGTGTGTTTATATTGCAGACTTTTTAATTTGTAATACATTTTTGCATTAGGTATAGTTTTATGCTGCATATTTGATTATTGATACCTTATATTTTATTTAAATATACAATGCCCATGATTTATGATCTGTTCTAAATGTCCAGCCATCTGTAATTATTATTTCTTATTAGATTTCATTTTTGAGGTTGTTGCTGTTAATTTACTTAAATTTATCCTGAGCAAATCAGCTGCTGCTGTTCCCATATAATGTTCCGATTTAGATGTAAGCCATCTAAAATATTATCTAACAAAGTTGCATTGTAATTTATGTCACTAAAAGGTGCCTGATGATCCAGAATGATATATCAACATGTGATGACTCAGGGGCAACAACCATATGAGGACCATTTTAGGAGATTTTGTTGAGTATCAGGTCCCCTGCTCAGTGTGTGCTGGTACACAACTGGCACGTGAAGGAACATGGGTTGAGCTGTGATAGAGCGCCTCATAGGCGAGAGAAAGACAACAGTGGGATAGTGTGCGGCTCCTGTGCTGGAGGCAACAGAGGAGATGAGGCCTAGCCGTAACAAAGCGCCATGGCTGAGTGTTAGTAAGGGGATTGGGCTGCCAACACTGCTTAATACCAAGGAACGATTAAGAACACAAAAGAGCGGGATGAAGCGGTGTGAATAGAAGCCGTGTGTCCTGGATCACATAAAGGTCTTAGAGCTGGGGGTTTAGATTAAGCCTAAAGTGAAAGTGTCTGGGACAGCGTAAGAGAAGCCAGTTTCCTTTAATTGCATTTTGTATTCAGTCACAGCTATGCCAGAAATGAGCCATACACCAGCCTGTTTCTGAAAGCAAAGGTTAAGTCAAAGATAAGATGAGATCACAAGTTTTTTTCTTATTTTTATCTGAACTAAGTAGTCAGATTAAGAACCAATGGATTTGCAACTTCGAGTCTTGCTGGTGTCTTGCCCTTGCTGGATACATAATGAAAACTTTGGAACACCTGCTTTTATCAAGTCTTCACTGACACAATGTTTAGCTACATTGATGTTTCACATTTTTTATCTATCTATCTATCTATCTATCTATCTATCTATCTATCTATCTATCTATCTATCTATCTATCTATCTATCTATCTATCTAGATGTTTTCTTTCTACTTTTACTAACATCTTAAAGACATAATTATGTATTGCTATAAAGCATGGGTTATAAAACGTGAAGCCATTGTACATTGGCAGACTCTACTCTGAAATAAATGAGTAATAACAATTAAACTGAAAAACAAGGAAACTTACAAGGTAAGCTTTGTTACTGGAATGTCTGTTTAGCTTACAAATAAGACAGTACCTTCAGGCAAGCAAAAGCTAAGCTAATCAAATTAGACCAATTTGGGTGGATTAAAAGACCCCATTGTTCCAACATGACATAGCAGTAAAAACATTACTTAACGACACAAAGGTCAAGTTTTCAGATTTGTACATGAGTTATCCCATTCCCAGGGGTTCCTTGCTCTGAGAAATATATCTTTCTTGTCCTGAGAAATGGAGGTAAGCATAATAAACCTGAAGATACTGTTAGCTATAACATATTACATAAGGAGATGCATTTTGTTTGTTTGTTTTTTACTTTTCTGTCTAACTCTAATTCAAAAAAGCTAGACAATATCTGCACACTACATTCAGGATAAATCTAATCTAATTCTAAACGGCCAATTTTCTTCCAGATATGTGCTGAGCATAAAATGCAGGTGCAATTCTCCAAAGCCTTGTCGTTGTTTGGAAAGAATACGATGGAAGGCAAGATCTGGCCCTAAAGGGAAAGTAATACAAAGAGAAAGAGAGAAAAGGAACTGTGTATTACAGCCTTGCCAAACAAGGAGGTCGTCTGTGGACATTAAATCTCTCCACATCTATGCTTCTCTCGTGTGTCCGATGACGAATCTCCTGGTTCACCTTTGTGCTGGGTCTTCACCCTTACCGTTCCTTGGGGAATGCTGGTCATGTGCGTTTGAACCCTGCTTCCCCTGCACTACAATACAGCATGCCCAAGACCCCTCTCCATTTCCTTGAAGGGCTAAGCGCGTCCATTCTAAGGTCAGAAGGGGCAAACCAGAGTGGATAACAAAGCTTTGAAAAGCTTTGCCACTTGAAGATTGCCTGACAGAGCTTTGGCCCTCTTTCCCCTCCTCGCTCCTCATCCCAAAGACTCAAAGCTTGCTGTCAGATTTGCCCACCCTCAAATCAAGCCCTGGAGCTCTTTCTCTCATTCTCTCTGTCTCTGTGTGTTCTAGCCATTTGAAACACAAAGAAGCCCCTCATTGAAGAGTAAGCACTCATTTGTCAGTATACAGTATGTATTGTAATAGAGATGGCAGCAGAGATGACTGAACAAGTGTGTACATCTGATACAGTAATTTTTTTACAGTACAGTTTTTGTACAAACAAAAAGGGCGAGCATAATGACTGTAGATTTAATCCCAAATCTTGTGGGTTCATGTCTGTAGGTTGAAGAAGAATGTTTTAAAAACATCCTTAAAATGTGGCATCTAACAAAATCTGAATGATCATTTGCACATGATAAATTTATTTACTTTATTTTATTCTTAATATATTCATGATATTTGCTGTATTACATCATTAGGATATAACTATGAAGTTTTGAATCCAGTTCATACACAAAATGTCAAGCTCAGCTATTAAAGTTACGACATCATGACGTTCTTAATATTTTAATAGATATTGTAATCAAACTTTGCAGTCTGGTAGTAGAGTAGCAGCAGCTTGAATCTCACTGCTTTTCCATAAACAGTTCAAAACTCAATTTTAATGACATTTCTATGTCAGTAATTATCACATGCAGATGCATCTTCAGAAGTTGCTGCTCTGTGTGTGGAATGCTCTCTGCGGGTATCCAGGAAATCTGGGGGGCCGAAGTGTGCCGCTCGGCTGCAAAAGGAGTGCCTGAATAAGCATGCAGGAGATCAATGCAAGCCCCTGAAAATCCCATTAGCTCCAAAAGGAACTTGCTGCCTTGGCTTAGACCTTTTGGTGGCTATCCTGCCCTGGGCGACGTCTCTCTCCATTTTGCACCTTTTTCTTTTATTTTATCACATCAGTTCCAGGGGAAGTTAGAAAATTTGAAATAATTGCAAGCCTTGTGATGCCAGCAGGGTAGCAAGTGAGGAGGCTGACTAGTGCCACAGGGCTATAAATGCAGGAGGCAAATAGTGTTCACTCAAATGAAAAATGCATCATATATATATATATATATATATATATATATATATATATATATATATATATATATATATATATATATATATATATATATAAATAAACTCAAAATTGGTGGTCTTTCATAAAATATAAAAATGGTCAATCATATTTATAATTTTATAAATTTATAATTGTTGGGCTGATTTTTTTCAGCCCCTACAAGCTAACAGTGTTTTCAATACTGTTAATACTAGAGTGGTTTCTACCTGTGGTGTGACGAGTGTGAAGTGTCTCAGCTGTCCCTCTGACGCCTCCTGTCTGGAGAAGCAGTGGGAGTAGTGATCAATAACTGCTGATCAATCCTTCCCACACTCTTTCTTATTCATGGTTGAGGAGCTCACTTTGCTCTCAGTGTAACACTTCTTTTGCAGATTGGACTTCCTGTGCTCATTATTGTAGTACCAGGGGAGATCGTTGATCATTCTCCTGCAGGCTTGGAGTGGGCCAAGCATTCATCATTAGTCCTGAAGAGCTGTCACTGGGTGATTTTCTGTCAGCTCTTACCATGGCTCTGCCAAGAGAATGATTAACATGTGTAGCTATGCTTCCCCCAAACCTAAGTAGATCTGCCAGTACTCTTTTACAGAAGGAGGAGGATTCAGGTAATCATTATTCTGCATTGAGCAGAACTGATTAATTAATGCAATGCAATTTGACCATAACTTCTATTTTAGCAATAAAATTGGTTTGGCGAATATATATATCAATCTAAAATGTAACCTTGACAGAGCAAAAATTCCATCTACTGGACCACTTAAAAACTTGCACTCCACTTAAAAGAATTTTGATGTGATTTTAGTTGATGGCCTTAGATACTTTTTCCAATTACATCAACCACCAGAATGTAACCACTAGTGACTATGAAAGCTGCACAAATTCTGATGAAAACTGCTGATCATCACGTGGCAAAGAATGGCTTGCTGATCAGAAAGCTGCAGTGACTGCCTTAATGAATCCTGGTATCCACAGCAGCAGTCAGTTCCACACATGGTGGCTTACCTGAATCTGATCAGCAAGCATAATAATGAATGCAACCCAATGGGTTCACATGGATTCAATTGTAGTGAATCAAGAGATGTAATATATGCCGGGAAGGTGCACTTATTCCAAATGGACTTATCTTTGATGAGGGTACCTTGAAGTAAATCACTGCAAATATGGCAGTGTCCTGATGCTATCTAAAGTGAAAAAATAACCTTAGCCACAGACACACTAGTCAAGGGAAATTCAGAAAACAACGACAATGAGAGCTTAATTCCACTTACTGACTGGAGCGGAAACAAGGCAGTACAAATCAATAACAAACAGTACACCAAATAATATATGTAGTAGATAATAGGATTAATATTTGCCACAGTGTTATTTAGCATTTAATACTGTAAAATAATATTAATGTACAACTAGGATTGATTATGAATGAACCCTGATCAATTCCTCAATCATAAAAGTATTTTATATAGTTTATACTTTTTATTTACTTTTGGTTTTATTTTTATCCTTAATTCCATCTTTGTGTGTTTGAATTTTCACTGTATGTCGTACTCTGTATGTATGTGTATGTGACAAATAAAATTTGATTTTATTTGATTTGGATTTTGAGGTAGCTGCAAGAACCTGTGGCCAGAAGGCTGTTGATGCCTTTCATCATGGTAACACTAGGATGTGCTGGTGCACACCAGTCATGAGTGAGTAAGGAGGCATGGTAGTTATTACTGCTTTTATTTATTTATTTATTTATTTATTTATTTTGTATGTCATCAATTTATAAACCTTTTTTAAGATATTATATTATGGGCTACAATAAAGCAAAGAAGACAGAAAATTCAAAATACCCATTCTAATGGTGAAACATTTCTAAACTATTATTAATTTTTTAAATAAGTTGCCATGCAATACACAGACTGACTGTCAGCCCAGAGTAGTAACAGTTTCAATGTAATGAATTATTGTTATAATTGGAATTTAATATAGTAAACACAGAGAAGCAGAGTGATATAAAACAGTGAAATGTGCCAGTGGTATAGTAAATATAAACACTCTTGAAATGCTTTATTCCATAAAATCAAATGACCAAAATTAACTGGTTTTAAACTGAAATGATTTTAAAATGATATGATTTTAGGGAATCTTATAAATTAAGGTTGTTTAAATTAATTAATTTGTTTTCTTTACTTTGGATAGAGCCTTCATGCAAACAGTCATATTTTAGCGGTAATTAATGTTTTAGTAGCCACATATATTGTTGTGATTGAGATATAAACACTTAAGAGTAATTTTAACACTCTGTGTTTATAGGTTTATGATGGTACTGAATGGCCTGAAGGGTAATTCATTCAATTTTGAAAAGAAAAAAAAAAACAGGATGATTTACGTTTTCTATAAAAGTGAAATATAAAGTTGTTCCACAGCTGTAGTCCAGAATTCCTCTAGAGATATTATAGTTGTTACTTGATTCAATGACTAACTAGCATTAGAATTATTAGTTACTAATTATTAATTGGTGACAATGCCAGTTAGCTATCTAGCTATTAGTGGGTAATAAATTTAAGAACAACACCCTATAAAATATTTTAGTAAGCTGCCAAGACATCTTCAGTGTACCCTGTCATACATTTTATATGTCTCTGGAACTGTACTGGAGCGATAAAAAGCATTCCCCCTAAAGAGAAATGATGAACAGGGCTCTATTATCACACTGGTCCAAAAGGTGTTTAACTGGCTTAAGATATAGTGAATATATAGTGATGTCTATAGCATATCGTACAGAGGAAAGAATAACAAAGTTTCAATTTAATCAAACATTAATCTGAATTTTTTATATTTTATTGGATTTCATACAACTTATGCAACAGAAAAGTCTGCTGTTCACCTTGACTATAACTTTTAGAACCTTCCCTTTAAATTGTGTTGTATCTGTTCTTGCAAGGTTTGTAAGCATTATTGATTCACAGGTTGATTCATTTGCACTATTATATTTAGGGGTCTATTTGTAGCATCAGGGAAAATTATTAAAGATAAATAAAGTTTGTATTTCTCTTACCACAAAATTATTCTTATCACAAAATATTGTTTGGATTATTATGTTTATTTCAGTTAACATAAAAGCTTAATTCACTTGTGCTGGAAGGAAAATCAAGCCCTCTAGTGCCAAGCTTTAGAGTAACCAAACAAAACAATTTTTGAAAATCTATCTATCTATCTATCTATCTATCTATCTATCTATCTATCTATCTATCTATCTATCTATCTATCTATCTATCTATATAATCGTTATAATCTAACAGATTGTTGAGTTGTGTCTTCTCCCTTAATATGAACTCAAGACAAAATGTCAGATAGGCAGCCATCAAAAAGACAATTTCTCCAGTGAAACATAATCTGTGTGCATTGGTCCAGCATTCTCTGCCTTGTTAGGATAAGGGTGCAGAGGTGCCACCTTAAAACCACCCCTTTGTGTGTTTGGTGAAGGAAAGGATTATGTGCTGGTGTTTAAAGAGGCTGGAGTACCAACCCCCTTTTTTAGAAGACATCAATGGCTACCATACAACTCGATCTTGCTTTTTTCTGCTTTAGGAATCCCTGGGCTTCACCCATCAGGTTGCTCTAGTCACCTGTAGTGTATGCCACCCAGCAGGATATGCTTTCATCTTTTGTCGTAAAGCAGGGAAGGGGCGGTGTTTTTTGCCATGCAGCTGGTTTTGGCATCTCGCTCCCAAACCTCCTCTCAACCCCATGTAGCTGTACCAACCCCCAAATTCAGGCAGCATACAACTCACTGTTTATGGTCAATCAGAATCCTAAAACCACAAAGATACAACACAAAAGTGAAAAAAAAAATGTTCACATGCATTTTACCATTCAAATAAATCTTCCTATCTATTTCTAGACATCTTCATACCTGTTCCCAGAGAAGAATGCAGTTACATTCATGCTGCTCAACGCAAAGTTAGTGAAATCCAAAACCACACTCTGTTAAACGGTGCTCATGCTTCTCTTTCTGAGGGCATGCAGCATCAGGGTGCAGAGTGCTGGACTCTTTTTATTGGATAAGTGGAGTGCCTTTGTGCTTTTGAACTGGTGATAGCCCGTCGGGCTCTTAATCACTGCCTCTCCGAGGTAACCAGTGTTCTGAGAGCGAGGATAAAAAAGCCACTGCCTATTCAAGAAGCTGTTGATCTAGACCTCATTGTGCTCACCACTATGGCTTGGGCAAGCAAGGTAAACAAATGGCAAACAAAAGGCGGTGCTTCACAGCAAAGCATGCTCTGTGGGGGGTTCACATCCTGAGAGCAGGCCAGGCGCCCGGAACCCCATGACAATTGTGCTGGTGTCTCACCTATGCGGAGTGTACAGTCACCTGCCAGACTGCCACTAGCTCAGAGGGAATCCAGAAGCTTTGGTACAATTATCACCTTGATCATGTAATAATGACTCCCAGTAGAACACAGCTGAGAAACAAATCCTTAGAATGTCTGTGATCTTATGATATGAATATGTGTTTGCATATCTTTGCATCATTAATATTTTTGTTTTACCGTTGTACATATATGATAATCCATTTCTCTATCCACTATGTGAGGACATCAAATTGAAGAAAACAAAACCAGAAAACCAGAACATAATTCTCATGTCAGTGCACTGTGAAACTTTAGCTGATACAGTACATTATGTTGAGACGTACATACGCGACGTTTATTTGGCTAGTCTGTCATGCAAAATTATTTGAGGGTAAAAGAATGGTTAGTGTTATCTAAAGTCTTCAAGAAATACAGAAAGCACAACTTCACTATCTTTTCAGATCGACTGTTTTATGAAAGGAATAACAAATAACAAGAATAAGAGAATAAGGAGTATTAAATGACCATGATGATAAATAATACTGTAGGAATTTAATTAGATGTTTATTTAATTTATTTATTTAGCAGCATAAATGAAGGAGTATGAAATTAAACAGTGCCATCTGGTGTGCCAGACTAAACCGTTTAGTGAATGTAAGTATAGGTACCAAAATAGTGCATCTGATTGCGATTTGTACACATCTCAACATTCTAGCATTCCAAATTATAGCACTCAAAAACACCGTCCCCTTTATTATAAAGAGACTGAACAATTCTGTGTTTGTTCCCCTAGGAGATGTATTTTGTCACAAGTTTAGCCATAAGGATTGGACTTAAGACAAATCATTTGTATTTGTATTATTCTACGAATGCCATCTTTTATACCCATGAAAGCCCTCCCCAGATGGCAGCAAGGAATTTAGAAAAAAAAGGCATTCACCTTTTTACAAAGCAATGTAATTGAGAACAAACTGTCGTTGAATTGGAGAGGGGCATGACGGCGGTCCATAGCGGGCTGCACTCCAGTTCCTGTGGGTGCTGCATTGAGAGATGGGTAACTAGGCGTGCTCTGGGCCCCTGATGCTGAGACTCTTCGTGCTCTTCAGGGCAGCTGACTGACATGAGAGGCTGCCACAGATAACATGCGAAACAGACATCCACAATGGCTTTTCACTGCCTTTAGCACACACAGTTCACAGTCAATGGACTGTTACGGTCGACACAGACAGGGAGCAATTGTGATCATCTTTTTTTCACATCTCAGTTTTTCTACAGTGTGAATTATTATCACATTTAAAAAAAAAAGGTCTAGACTTGACATTGGGATCAAATGCGCAAGTGTTCCGTTTTGGACATCCACCGCCACCTACACCAAATTTTACTTAATTTTCCGTCATGAACATAATATGTAGCTAAAGTATTACATTATAATCTTGTTTATTAAACAGCAAGAAAACACTTTATTAATTATTAGTAATCACTAAAAGCATTTATCAAATATTCTTAGTTTTTCAAGGTAGTAAAAAATGTAGTAGGACAAAAAAGGAAAAGAAAGAAAGTTGGATAAGTACACACATGAATTAACATGAATACTCATTAAGTCTTCCACAATGTAGGCTGGAGCGGGTGTCAGTGGCCTTACTTGTCTCACTGCCTTATTTTGGCCTGTAGACAAAGGCTTAAAAATAGAAAGAAATGGGATTGAGAGAACAAAAGTTACCCTTCCAAATTATGAAAATGAGCCAAAAAGAAGTTCTTTTGCCTTCCAATGCACCATCAATCATTCCTTGGGCCTCAGTCTCAAGCCTGATGCAATCTAAAGGTATTTAAAAGCTTGAGACATCAATCCAAATGCCCATCCTGTTCATGTGTCACTTTAAGAGTAATTGCTGTATCCATCATTTTGGACTATGTCTATGTAAGAGTTTATAAAATTGTATATTCAGTTTTACTATATTTAAAAGAGAGATATATTTAATTCACTCTGTTTTAAAAGTTTGGTGAAAAATGCAGAATATGAGCAAACCACATATACCAGATGTATGATGGCTAGAAGTTTAATATGTTCTTTTACACAGTAGAAGTCGCAGACCCTGAAGAAGGGGAGGCTGCCGTAGGCCATTCAAGAGATTCCTGCTTATGTATTTTATTTTGTTGTGTATAAACAGCGGCGAAAAGCGTTACCTTTATCGGCTGTGCTGCAGCCTGATTATTCCTCCCAAAAGTCCTCCCATCTGTCCTCTGATTCTGTGGCCTGAGCCTCTTTTCAGAATCCTGACAGGGAGCACTGCCGCAAACAGTAAACTGGTAGGGGGCCTTCGTTTCGCACCAATCCTCGATTGTGGCCTTCCAAACCAAAGCACTCTTCTATAGCTTTTTGATAGGCTTTCAATCCCAGCCCCACTGACAAGGTTTTCTTTGGGAGGAGTAGGAGTTGTGTTTTTTTTTTAGTGATCGTGCAGGGGTGGGTGGGGAGTGGGGGCTTACTACAGAGATTTAAGGGAGTGCCGAGGTGATTTTTTTTGGTGGTGTAGAGGGGGGAGTTGATGGTGGAAAGTAAAAACTGCAGCAGATGGGGCTGATTGTGCTCTCTACGCAAATTAAGGAGCGAGACATCTGCAGCCGCTACATACTGGTGGTCTGAGGCAATTAAGGCAGGGTAATGGTGAAGGAGGGGGGAGGAAAGGACTGCAGGACAGAGGAAAAGACAGTCCTGCCTGCCGGTGCATAGAGATGGAGTCAGGCTCACATTACAATGAGGCTGGCTACAATAGAGCAAGCCAGCCAAGAAGAGATGGGGCACACTGGGTGTGTGGGGATGGATGGGGGAGTCCTGAAGATTAATGTATGAAGAAGAAGCCACCAACAACCATCCACATAGCCAAAATACAAGAAGGGGGCCTTCCAAGTCTCAAGTCTATCCTAAAAAAAAGTTATAAAGTGTATCCTTTTCTCCCATCTTCCCCTGTTTGAACCCTGAGGTCATTTACAGAGGTGACAGCTTAGTTGTTCAGTGTTGTGGATTTAATGTGGAGTGCTTCTCCCCATTTTTTTTTTGGCGGTTTTGTCCTCTGTCCTAACTCCCCTCCCCACACCCCCCCAGCTCTGTAGAGGTGATGTGACAAAGCGAGGTCATCCCTAGGATTAGACCCCTTTAACGTAGCCTTTATTTATGGACTGGGTGCTGGGGGGATATTTGGGACAGGAGAAGAATGCCTCCATGGTGTTTACAGGGGCACCTCTCCTGGGATATGTGTGCAACAATGCCAGTCCACAGCAGATTTGCATAACTCAATCTCATCTAATCAGACCCAAGTTGTTTTAAATAATTGGGCCAACCAACAGGATGCAATTACTGTCTAAGTGGGTAGCTGTTTGTGCAACTAACTAGGAACAAATCATACACTCATTAATACGTGCAAAGGAAGAATAATAACACACGGGCCTGTGGATTTAGTTCAAACCTTTTTAGATTTATACGGTCAAATCTATTTATTTTCCTTGGTGCTATCAAATCAAGTATGTACAGCATTCAAACATTATTTTGTAGCTAATTTGAGATTTTAAGGACATCCTATCTGATAGAACACCTCATATTTGAGTTGATGCATAAATATCCTTTGCTGTATGTGTTCGTATGAGGATTATAAGTACATATGAGTTTGTATCACATTTATTTATTTCAATATATGTGTGTTTGTGGAACTATAGTAAAGTTAGTAAAGTGATCTAAAAAGACACGTAACTCTACGTTATTGTATCGGCTTAAGAGGGTCAAGGAATGGTTCATTCCTTGTGTGAATCTCAACCTTGTCAAGCCAAAGCACAGTTATTATGGAGGTTTTCTGGGAGGACATCGTGTCTTCTATATTAATATACTACTTAGACAGAGTTCCATTATCTCCCCATTGACCTCATCATGACTGAAACGAGATCTTGTTTGGTGTTAATCTTGTGGTTTTGTCACCTTATTTTAGCTCCCTATTGGATAAGACACGTTGAGTGTGAGGCTCTCTCCTGACATACAGTCAAATGGGTGTGGAGTGCTGCTGCTGAGGAGTCTGCTTTTAAAGAGACAGCAGTGGATCCTTTTGAAGACAGCACAGGCAGTTCACAAAGTGTGTGAGGTTACTCATCCATGGACTCAATGAAGCTTTTCAGAGCTGGGGTACTCATACACAGACAGAATTAACAAGTGTTTGCTCACAAGAGGTTGCCTAGTATGAGAAGGCCCAACTTTGTTTCTTCACTTGACAACAGTCCATCATCTCAACATGTTTCTTTGTAAAGTAAATCTTAAAGGAATCAAAGACAAGACAGCGCAAGTGCTACTTGTGTCCAAATAGAATTGCTTTTAATTGTTCTGTTTTCTCTAAATTCTCTTTTACTTATTCACCCTCTACTGGCATATCATGAGACATCCTTGCTCTAATGTTTCAGAAACTCTGTAATACAAATACACCAATTCAATACAACAAGCCTTTATAAAATTGAGCCTATAAAATAGTTAGGAATGTGAAAGTTCATGTAGACTGCAGGGGCAACTGCACACTATAGTGCTCTTATACACAGTGTTCATTGGCAGCCAAGCATCTCACACACCAGCTCATGATTTAGAGCTTTTTTGCCCTTGTTCTCCGTGAGCGAGTACAACCCTGAGGATATTTTTCCTGCTGCTTTTGGAGAAGTCGATGGTTCTTATAATTGTTCAGTGGCGTGAATCAGCCATCACAAAACACTGAAGCACATTGAGAGCCCTGGCAGAGGGCAGCAAGGAGGTGATGAAGTGGCAGTGAGAATGAACTTAATCCCCTAAGCTCTTGTTGGGGCTTGTCTGTATGCTCCCTCCTTCCCTAGGACCCCAGCCTCACAAAGAAACTCAAAGAGTACCCCCCCACCCGGTCTGCTTTTTAAAGGAAATTAAAAACAGAAAAGGGAAAAAAAAAACAGTCCTCATACAACATTTGAGGCACATTTAATAGGAGTTTGCATTGATTTTGGACAGATGGAATCAGGACATTTTGTAAAACAGATTCTCAATGCTGCTACTACATACGTTTGTACATGTTGCACAATGTACTTTATAATACAGTATGCACATTGGTCAGCACTATTTTCTGTACTATGTGTATTTTGTCTGTAGTGTTTTGTATTGTCTGTCTGCACTGTCCTTGTCTCGCACTGTTGCACTAGGTTGCACATGTTGCACTTTATGTGGCTAGATCATTTTTTGTCTTGTTTTTATGTAGCTTTATGTCATTTTTTGTTGCACCATGGTCCTGGAGAAGTTTCATTTCACTGTGTACTATGTCAGCTGTATATGGTTGAAATGACAAAAAAAATCCTCTTGCCATTAGCAAAAGCATCTACTGTACCAAGAATTATTTTAATTAAATAATATTTTAGTAATACTACTTTTAAAAGTATTCATTATTTCAGAAAGCATTATGGCCATATTTATTGTATAAATATATCTAGTTTGTAAATATATCTAGTTCCTATTTAAACACCATTTGCTTATAATATTTCACTGAAATAATAACACGCATGCACACAAAACAGTGCTGTTATAATCAACTTTGATTCCTTCCGCTGATATAGTGTAGCATTCTATAAATATGAACTTTTTTGAATTGAGTTTTATAGTAGTGAATATCTATCTGCTTTGTAAAATATGGTTTGTCATGGATATTACAGCGTTTTTGTATTACATAAAAACCATTAAATAAAACTAATCAATAAATGAAATAATAAATGAAAACAAGTTGTTGAGCTTTGGACCCAACTGTATGTTCCAACACAGTTATTAAACCATTAGTCACTTAACCAATAATATGCAACGTTGCTCATAAACCTAGAGCCAGAACAAATATTTCTAAAGCTTATCAGCTACAAAGAAGCAGTCAGTTGTGCAGGTATTTCAGTTTTCTTTTTACTATTTCAATATGAAATACCGGTCGGCGAAGGGAACTTAATGACGTAGATGAAAAACACATCATGTATACTTCTCACGTTTGTCACACTTTAATGTTTCAGATCATCAAACAAATTTAAATATTAGTCAAACACAAGTAAACACAACCTGCAGTTTTTAAATGAAGGTTTTTATTATTAAAGGAAAACTAAATCTAAACCCACATGGCCCTGTGTGAAAAAGTGTTTGCCCCCCTGTTAAAATATAACTGTGGTTTATCTCACCTGAGTTCAATTTCTCTAGCTACACCCAGGCCTGATTACTGTCACACCTGTTCGCAATCAAGAAATCACTTAAATAAGACCTGACTGGCAACGTGATGTAGACCAAAAGATCCTCAAAATCTACACAGATCATGCAGATCCAAGAAAATACAGGGACAAATGAGAATGAAAGTAATTGAGACCTATCAGTCTGGAAAAGGTTATAAAGCCATTTCTAAAGCTTTGGGACTCCAGCGAACCACAGTAAGAGCCATTATCCACAAATGGTGACAACATTGGAACAGTGGTAAACCTTCCCAGGAGTGACCAGCCAACCAAAATTACCCCAATTGTGCAGTGACGACTCATCCAAAATGTCACAAAAGGCCCCATAACGACATCCAAAGAACTGCAGGCCGCACTTGCCTCAGTTAAGGTAGTGTTCATGACTCCACCATAAAAAAGAGACTGGGTAAAAATGGCCTGCATGGAGTTCCAAGATGAAAACCGCTGCTGAGCAAAAAGACCAGCAAGAGTCGTCTCAGATTTGCCAGAAAACATCTTGATGATCCCCAAGAATTTTGGGGAAATACTCTGTGGACTGACAAGACAAAAGTTGAACTTTTTGAAAGGTGTGTCCTGTTACATCTGGCATAAAAGTAACATTGCATTTCAAAAAAAGAACATCATACCAACAGTAAAATATGGTGGTGGTAGTGTGATGGTCAGGGGCTGTTTTGCTGCTTCAGGACCTGGATGACTTGCTGTGATAAATGGAACCATGAATTCTGCTGTCTACCAAAAAATCCTGAAGGAAAATGTGCAGCTATCTGTTCGTGACCTGAAGCTGATGCAAACTTGGGTTCTGCAGCAGGACAATGATCCAAAACACACCAGCAAGTCCACCTCTGAATGGCTAAAATGAAGAGTGACTGGCCTAGTCAAAGTCCTGACCTGAATCCTATTGAGATGCTGTGGCATGACCTTAAAAAGGCAGTTCTTGCTCGAAAACTCTCCAATGTGGCTGAATTGCAACAATTCTGCAAAGATGAGTGGACCAAAATTCCTCTACAGGACTGTAACAGACAGAAAGTTAACGGTGGCCCAACCAGTTATTAGGTTTAGGGGGCAAGTACATTTTCACACAAGGTCATGTAGGTTTGGATTTTGTTTTCCCATAATAACAAAACTCTTCATTTAAAAACTGCGTTTTGTGTCACGTCACCATTTTTCTCAGTAAATTTATTTCTAAAGGTGCAATTGACATGAAATTTTCACCAGATGTTGGTAACAACCCATTCAATCCACACATGCAAAGAAATCAAACCATAGATGTCTGTAAATTAAGTTATGTTTAATAATTTTAAATGACACAGGGAAAAAGTATTGAACACATGAAGAAAGGTGCAAAAAAGCTGGTTCTGTCCAAACTGATGGCCTATAAAAAGGTCTCATTACCAAGGTATCACACAAGAAACATCTCATGATGGGTAAAAAGCAAAGAACTCTCTCAAGACCTTCGCAACCTTATTGTTGCAAAACATTCTGATGGCATTGGTTACAGAAGGATTTCAAAACTTCTGAATGTTCCAGTGAGCACTGTCGGGGCCATAATCCGTAAGTGGAAAGAACATCCTTTCACCATAAACAGGCCACGACCAGGTGCTCCTCGCAACATTTCTGACAGAGGAGTGAAAAGAATTATTAGAAGTGTTGTCCAAGAGCCAAGGATCACTTGTGGACAGCTTCAGAAAGACCTAGAATCAGCAGGTACAGTTGTTTCAAAGAAAACAATAAGTAATGCACTCAACCGCCATGGCCTGTATGCACGCTCAACACACAAGACTCCACTTCTGATGAAAAGACCTGTTGAAGCTCGTTTAAAGTTTGCTGCACAACATTTGGACAAGCCTGTGAAATACTGGGAGAATATAGTCTGGTCAGATGAGACCAAAATTTAATTCTTTGGATGCCATAATATACACCATGTTTGAGGAGAAATGGCACTGCACCCCAAAAACACCACACCAACAGTAAAGTTTGGAGGTGGGAACATCATGGTGTGGGGCTGTTTTTCAGCATATGGTACTGGCAAACTTCATATAATTGAAGGAAGGATGAATGGGAAAATGTACAGAGACATTCTTGATAAAAATCTACTGCCATCTACCAGGATGATGATGATGAAACGAGGGTGGACATTTCAGCAAAACAATGATCCCAAACACACAGCCAAGGAAATTTTCAATTGGTTTCAGAGAAAGAAAATAAAGCTGCTAGAATGGCCCAGCCAATCACCTGACTTGAATCCAATTGAAAATCTATGGAAAGAACTAAAGATCAGAGTTCATAGAAGAGGCCAACACAGAACCTTCAAGATTTAAAGACTGTGTGGAAGAATGGGCCAAAATCACACCTCAGCAATGCATGCAACTCGTTTCTCCATACAGGAGGCGTCTTGAAGCTGTCATTACCAACAAAGGTTTTTGTACAAAGTATTAAATATGTTTCAGTAAGCTTGTTCAATACTTTTTCCCTGTGTCATTTAACATTAATAAACATAACTTAATTTACAGACATCTATGGTTTGATTTCTTTGCATGTGTGGATTGAATGGGTTGTTACCAACATCTGGTGAAAATTTCATGTCAATTGCACCTTTAGAAATAAATTTACTGAAAAAATGGTGACGTTTTCAATACTTATTTTACCCGCTGTATGTCTTATTTGGCGTACCTTTTATCATAAAAATACATACTGAATGCCTAAAAGATGTACTCTATGTTACCATTACAGCAACAAGGAAAAGTAGTTTGTTAGATTTTTGGTATAGGGAGGATGAGTAATATTTAATGTCCTTTGTGTTATAAGGTTTTATCTCTAATTATTTTTTTAACCCAGACAGAACCTTATAATATATGGTCAACATTTGGTGGTACTACATTTGAGGTAAGATCTTCTGCAATTATGTAAAGTCTCAATACTGAGGGTCTGATAATCTTTTTTTTTTATTTATTCACCAATACTAAAAAAAAAATAAGTATGTCCGGGTAAAAATACTATATTTCAAGCCCACATATAATGTATGTGGAACTAGTTTTTAATAGTTTTTATTGCAGTTAATGTACCCCAGCCATGCTTCAATGCATCCAGTGTAAATTATTTCTTTAATTTATCTATTGAGCATGTCCTGAAACAGCCAGTGTTTGTTTTATGGAACAATACTAATTCTATTTTAAAAATATATTTCACAACGTCCTTATTCAGTTTCTGTAAAAAGGAAACAAAGATAAATATATTGTGCAAAATCAAAATATTTTGCAGTTAGTACTCAACCTTTACAGTGTTTGGTGGCATGTAACAGAATACTGAGTAAGCAGCAAATTGTTGTGTTCCATAGCAAAGAATGGCAGTCAAACAAAAGTGCCTGCATACAGGTAATTTTACAATTATACAGTAGCATAAATATGTTTAATTAAGAGCCTGTAGGTTACTGTGCAAAATCAGTAAATCTCTGTAGAAAAGTAGAATACATTACACGTGTCATGATTGTCAAGCTTTCATATGCTGAGCCTACACTGCCATCTACTGTCCCCAGGAGCAAGCTGGACAGAATTCCTACACAAGCTTCTCAAATATCATCTCCATTAAATCCTTCAGTATCAGAATGCTAAGAAATGTTGCAAGAAACATTAATAAATTAATAAATACAAATTGTACTTGTTGGAAAAAAGTCCCAGAGTTTGAAATGAAAGAAGTACACTGTGCATTAATTGATTTGCCATTTAAAATGCAAAAAAGCAATTTTAAGAAAATGTTTGAAAAGCAGTTTTAGCATTAATTGGGATTAATGTATTCCGATTTAACTATGTATAAAGACCTTATTTTATGTACAACACAAATGAATTTGTCAGTCTAGAAAAAAAAAAACAGCAGGGTACTGAGTCAGTGACTTTTAAAAACATAATTCTGAACTTAATTAAGATCTTTTGGCCTTTCACGATTAACACGATTTTCAGGTTTGTTAAAACAAGCAGGTTATATATATATATATATATATATATATATATATATATATATATATATATACGTATATATATATATATATATACGTATATATATATATATATATATATATATATATATATATATATATATATATATATGATTATTACATACCAGTTATATACAGAGCACATAAACAAATTACAAATATCAGACATAAGAAACAAAATGGCCTATCTTTATAATACTGCCTAATTTTATGTATGTGAAATAATAAAACCATTTGACCAACAACTATGCCCAAATTCCTCACAGGAAATAATGATTTAAATGTTTTTAAGAAGAAGAAACTGCACAACCAGACAGCAGAATATAATACCAGTTTCTCATTCAGGAAGTAAATGAGGTGCAACTGGTTATTTTAGGTCAGGTTCTCAGCAGATCACTGTTCATCATCTTCTGGTTTCTTAAAAAGTGTTGAGAGTTCATGCAAAAGCAGCTCTTCTGAAGGACTACAGGATTTGCGTTCTAAAGAGGCATGTGGTTCCTCCTCATACACCAACGTGTCCAGAGATCCCTCTCCTCTACTAGAACGGGTCAATTTTGGGACAACTGTGCGTTCCAGTGACCTGCTCTTCGCCTGGACAAGGCTTTCTGAACGTGGGGGCACCTCCAGACTCCTGGACTGGCCACTGGATAGAAAGCTGTTCTCCAGAGACTTCAGCACCTGCAGGCCAAAGTCACCAACTTCCTCGTAGAGTGGCTCTGGGCTTTCATCTTGTTCCTCCAATGAGTCCTGCTGCACCTTCATGGGCTGAACAAAGAAGCCAAGCACTTGTCTATGTTAGAGATGTTAAAGACTTCAACATTTAAAAAAAAATAAATTTAAAATTCATTAGTCAGTTTGGCTTGCAGGTCCATTAAAATTCTCTATTGTGCCATTTACAACACAACTGAATAATGCAATATTTGGTGGGTTTTGCCCCAGGACTATTCTATGTCCCAAATTTTTTTTTCCATGACTAAGAGGTGTTGAATTTATTCTTTGGGCTCCCAATCAACAAATGTCCATCTTGCAAAAACCTAGATAATTTAGCATTTTTCAGGTCTTCAAAATAAAATAAATGCGCATTATGTGGATTCACTAATATCCTAATGAGTATAACACCTACCACAATATAATCTGAATAGGAAAGGTACAAGACAGAGACCACACCCTAAATTAACAACGCCTAGTTTCAAGTTCTCAAAAGCAATTGGCAAGCTAAATGATTATCTTCAATTATCAGATTCTAGTTGTGGTTACTGGTACGTTTACAAATAGTATTCAGCCTTCACCGGTATTCAAATTGCTTTCCATGAGACTTCCTTCATTGATTTTAACCATTGTTTTAGTATCACAGTGACAACCTCAGGATAATTGCTGAATACACTGAGGACAAAAGAAAAAAGCCAGCAAACAATTTGCTTGCAAATGCTCTAGGCTCAGGAGTCCCCAGAAGCTACCAGAGGCTACATGATTCCCTCCTATCCCTCCACCCCATTCCCAAAACACAAGAGTTTTGGACAGAGGCCCCAGCCTGCCCTCAAGGCTAGAGTCACATAACAATGCAGTGGAACAATTCTTCCACCCTGTGCATCCTGTTATCTTTACTGAGTCAGCTCAACATCCTGATGGTGTTGTATCAGGAAACCTCAGGTCCCAACAGGAATGGGAGGGTTGAGGAAATCTGATGGAATTCCTCAATTAGGGAAACACTGTTTTGCAAAAGAGTCACTGTGTACCACAAAAGACATTTGATAGGCTTAGCTAACGTCATAACAATAAACATACAAAAACAAGTTTAGATTGCATTTTGCATTTAATCTTGTATGCAATTTTTAAAAGATTTAAAAGAAGAGTAATAAAATCAAAAACATACTCACAAAGTACATTGATAGTGTCCTCCTATCGTGAAGCTTCCTCTGCAAACACACCAGAAAACCGGTGAGAATAAAACGTTAACAAGTCAAAACATTTGACACTAGAGGGTGCAATAGCAGATATACATTACCAGTGTCTGGTTAGCAGAAAGCATGGTGGAGTTGGTGTTGGTGTTGCTCTCTTCGCCACGGATCGGCACTAAGGGCATGGTGCCAAACTTCTGCTTGCAGATGTCAGATGAGGAGTGGCGTCTCATCACAGGAGGCCGCAAGTCGTCATTCTGAGAAACAGATCAAACTATAAGAGCCAAGTACTGATAGCTTCAAGTTACCAATGAGCAATTCCAAAATGATATCATATGAACTCCTCCTATCATCTGATATACCCAAGTTAGTATCCAAGAAACAATACCCATGTAAAAGCTGATACCTGTGCTTTCAGGAGACTGGTGATCCAGTCCCAAAGCTCAGTTTCACTGGAACAACAGAGATACCTGTCAAGGTAAAGAAACTGATTACTACCCATTATGCAAGCATACAAACATGATCCCTAAATTTGAGTTCTGTATAAGACTAATGAAATAAAGTACAATTGGACCAACTTACATCTGATGTTTGTCTATCATCACAGTAAAACCCCATCTGCAATTTGACACAAGTTAACAAGGATGTTATATTTGTAACTGAAAAGAGACATGTAACATTGATGCAAAAAGAAAATATCTTACTTTGTTGGAGCTTTCAACTTCTTTCTTACTCCAATGTAAATCTTCATAGTTTTGAGTAGCCACTCCTTTTCAGGTTTGTTGGACTAGTTAGAATAAAGAAAATTTAAATTCCTCCGGATTGTTTTAACTTTTTAATTAATCAAAATCTGAAAAGGCTAATGAAGAGAAGCAGACTTACTTTCTTGTCCTTCATTAAGATTAATTTGTGATCCAGGATTTGGAACAGACGCTCCTGGAATTTGGTCCCTTGCAGAAGTTTGGGCGTCTCCTCTCGGCACTTCAGAACTCCAAACTTCACGATTTCACTCTTGTAAGCTTTAAAACAAAAAGTTAAATAAATAAATAAATAAAAATAAGAAAAGAAAATTTCATATAGAATTCATTAATTTACTGTAATTTCATATATCTGTGAATGATTGTACTTTAGCCATTTACTGATTTCATTTTTTTAATATATTTGTTATGCAACTGTATTACGGCAGTTAATAATTATATTAAATCACCTGTAAAGATGTCAATCACCTCTCCTCTAGGCACCTTCTTTACCAACAAATATGCAGAACTAGGATCAGCCATAGTACACCACTGAAGTGCCTGTTCTAGAACCTTCTCTTTTGGATGAAGTGGCCGTTCTAAAAATAAAATAGAATGTCCTGAAATACTACACAAATTTGTGATACTTTATTGTCACATATTGAAAACCAAAATAATATCAATTCATTTCCTCAGACATTTGATTCAGTGCCAGTTTACTTGAGCAGATCTATTTACCAAGCTCCCCATCATCAATGGCTTCAAAGGTCATCCACACATCCTTTTCACCTGCAGGGACATTCCTCATATACAGCACCTGGTTAGTCAGTTCCTCGGCACACATAGTGGGTGAAACCTACAGACAGGCAAATGACAAAATAAACACAGACTTAAAGCCGTTGTTGGCTTGTGCAGTGACATTATGCCACCAAGTGTTTATAATGTGAAACTGCATCTTATCCCAACAAAGCAAAAATCACACATTTTAACCTACTTACTTTCAGAGTGATACAGCAGTCCGGTGTTTTTTCCTCCAGATAGACCTCAATAATCAGGTCTCCTGCCTGAGAGAGCTGGATCCAAAAAATACACAGCATATTAATGTCGTGCATACTACTTCAATTAACTTTTTATTGTTTTGTGTCAGAAGGTGTTAGAGAATGACAGAAATATTATTGAACCTGTGTGTCCTTCCAGGTTGTGATGAGACTGATTTCCAGTTCAATCTGAGTTTTGTGTTCCTCATCAATCTTTAAAAGAAATTAAAATAAGCATTAATAAATATGAAGCAATTTGTCAAACTACATTACAAAGATATCACATGACTGCCTTAAGTAACACACAGCAACATTAAAGATGGTGCAGACCATCTTACAGACAGACCACTGAGTTATAATTTCTCTACTCACATCAAATACATATAGATAGTTGTCAATGAGGTCCTCTACGATCTTCACTTCATGCTCTCCTTTTCCATCTGTCTGAAAGAGGCTTGGGGCGAACAGCAGAGACAGGTTCTTTGTGCACATTTGATTCAGGTTAGCACACTTCTGTACCCTGAGAGAGGGAAATATACAAAGAAAAATGTATTTTTAAGAAGACAAAGACATTTTCACAAACCATCAGCATGTTTACAGATTAAATCTGGAACAGTACATTTTGAAATAGCCAACCTGTATAGGTGACTGATGAGAGCAGCCAAAGTGGTGCGGTTGACTCGCGGCAAACCACGGATTAGCTCTTTATATCTATCCAATCTCTGCGTCTTATTAGATATCTCTGCACATTAAGAGAAATCAATGAGGCCATATTGCAGTAAAACTACATCCCTGATATTTTGGTGTGTGGAGCAACATAACTTAAAAAATAAAATAAATAAGTAAATAAAACATAAGCATGGTAAACTACTGACTGGCAGCCTCCTTCCAATATGGGTGCAGATCTGCCATGAATATGGGGTCGTCGATTTCACGGAAGAACCTCTTCAGGACATCAGTCACATCCTCAATGAAATTGTCTCCAATGCGCAGCTTCACGTTCCGTGCATCTTTCCGGAATTCCTCCATCAGTAGCTTGATTCTGGACTTAGCTCCATTTTTCCTGTAGATCCCTTCATGGCCCAGCCCTAGAAATATGAGACAATTATCAGAGGATCTTCAGAAATACAGCAATACTTTATTCTCTCTGAAATCCCTCTGATGGGAAAACAAAAAGTTCATCAATGCACCAGTAAAATACTTTTTTCTTTACATATTGTTATATTATTTACATATTTTTAGCTGAAATTCTGTCATTAATTACAAGTTGACAATACCAAAATTCTATTTTTTGACCATTATTAGTTTAACACAAAGAGATAGCACAGACAAACAAAGTTTAGCACAGTTAATACAGTTTAACACTACAGCAAGTTAAATATTGTCATTATACTTTTAACTGCTATTAAATGTAAAATTGCCTGCTATTCTAAGGACACTTTAACTCTGGACTTGCACAGCACAGTGCCACTTTATACACTATTAACACACCATACTGCACCTGGACACTTTAAGGACAATCTTTAAAAACCATACACATTTATGTTATATGTATATTTCTGCATTTGTATATACATTATTTCTCCACCTACATTTTCATATTTTTATAGTTTTCTTATATAGTTTATACTTTTTTATTATTCTATTATTATTTTATTTTTTGCTTTTTGTTTTTATTTTTATTTTTTATACTTTTATTTTATACAGTTGCATAAAGCATTTCACTGCATGTCGTACCCTGTATGTATGTGTATGTGACAAATAAAAAAAATTTGAATTTGATTATTTTTTTCTGTCATGTTTGTTTGACATCACCCAGTGTGCAGCTTGACCTGTATGAAAATTAAGACTTGACCCATTTCAGATTTTAAAAATTCCTGAATAGAATGTCTAAGACTAGCACACTTGAAATACAACTGAAATTCTAAGAAATAAATTCAGAATTGGCTGTAATTCAGCCTTACAACTGGATTACATCCAGATTGGATATAAACAAAGAGTATATTCATATGTACACTTTATTACAGTATGTGTCCTTACCATACTGTGTAATAAAAGCAATGCAGCTGTCCACAATGATGGGGATGTCGTTCCTGCTCAGCTGTTGGTCCTTCAGCGTGTTGGCTTTGCCTCCCGCTGCCTTTTGAATGTCTGCATACCATAGAGAGAAGTCTGTACGCCCCATGCCTTGCAGATGCAGAGTCCTAAATATACAAAAACACCATTTTTGATCGAGATCTATTTGTGGATTTGTTTGGTTGTCTGAATTCATAAATTTGGAAATCACTTCAAATTTCCAAAGTCAAAGCTCACCTTCCTTTTTCCACTAGAACCAAAATGTCTTTCTTTTCATGGTTGTCTGTCTCTGAGGCTATACCTTGAGCATTTAAAACAGAGAAGTAACAACCACAAATTAGCATGTACTGTAGTAGAGACACAAACAGTAAAACAGAAGTATGCTTGAGAGACTCACTGAGCTCCTGCAGGCGTTTCAGATTAATAATGTCCTCAGCAGCTCCATCATTTCCTGGACAAATGAAGAGGTTGGACTTTTGCAGAACAAAGAATCCCTCTTTCCACTGCCGTGGGTCCAGCATAGCCTTATAGTGCAACATGCCCACACGCTCAAACTCCCTTGTCAGTAAGCAGTGGCAGCTCAGAGGCGTGGTAGCCTGAATAGACAAGAGCTCTTTAGAATCCCTTAGTTCACATGCTTATGGTCTTATACAGTGTGTACACTTTTATGTTTTTTTCGTGTTTACCTTTCCAATAGCTTTTGCCCAACTGTGTAGTGCATCTGGAGTTTCTAAGCCAAACTGGACAATCTTATCAGATGTCAGGTAGAGTTCGAAAGTGTATCGAAACCTAAAAACAGAGATAAAAATAAAGCTACTTCCAAAAATGTTAATGCAACAGTGTTCAGAATTTTCAAATGAGAAATTATATACATGAAAAAAAAAGAAAGAATCAAAAAGTAAGTAAAATATACACTAGTTCTCATTTAAATGTGTGGACTGAATCCTTTTGCTACATGCAGCTAGTAAATGCTGTATGAAAATGTTCTCTAAATGTTTACTAACATTTAAAAATTGGAAAAATATGAGAAAATAGTTAAAATAAAGAACTACAAAAGAATACAGGCTTTTAGCAGTGTACAGTACATTGGTTAGTGTTTGTATGCATGGCTGATGAAGTGACATTTTTATGGGATCACTGAATATCCATTTTCATTTATTGATTTAATGGCATTTTGAATGTGATTGCTATAGATGATTTGCCATATACCTGTCAATGAAGCCATTGTTGTTGGTGCATAAGTCTGGCCTGCTAACTCCTAAACAGATGATGTCTTTGACCTCTATCTTCATGGTGGGTTCACGGCACCGGTCAGACTCATAAAACAGAAGAGACTTCTCAACCGAGCACCAATACTTTTGGAAATCTAAAAAAAAATAAATAAAATAAAAAAAATAAAATAAAATAAAAAAAAAACAGCATAGAGATGGTCATTACATGGTAAGTAAATCTACTGGACAAGTACAAAAATAATATTTGTATATATAATAATATGCTTGTAAGTGAAGTGAGCCTTGCAAGGCCTTTTATCTTTCATCTTCTGAAGAAACACATTCTGATCCTAAGCATCTGCCAACTGCTTTGTTTGCCACATTGACGCCTACCGTCTCTGGTTCTTCGGGATAAAGTGCCTTTGTTCATGGAGCTTGACTTGTAGAGGTAGCCAGAATACAGAACTGGCTGCATGATCTCATCATACACAGAGGAATCTGCAACAAAACAGAAGTGAATATAGAATTGCTGATTACAGTACTACCACTGTGGGATGTACATGCTAATAATTCTGAAATGACATGTTGAGAATTATTAAGGCTTAGTGTTTAGTGAAACATATGATGCTATGATGGTGATTTGATGGCTGAAAACAACTGCTATGTTTTATACTGTTATAGTTGTGTGTCTACTTTAGTGTGTGTTTGTATACAAGTAAATCGTGAGAACCTGCAGCCTGGGTGTAAGAGTAATGCAGAGACAGGTGTTTCTCATGTCCGTTAGAGTCTGAAAGTCGAGCAGCTTCTGCTTCTGCAAATATCTGTGTGACCGTCTTCAAGAGGTTCTGTTCAGTCACAGCTGTGCACAATGCCTGCAGGACCAAACACCAAAATACAGCAATATTAAGCACGTTCAGTCACATGATATTTAATCATCATATTTTGCAGATCAGAGCACACTCTGTCAGAGTACACTCATCTTATTGTGTAACATCTTCCTGTAGTATGTGAGAAAAGAAAGGAAAACCTATTGACACAAAACTTAGACAGTTGCTACAGCAGTAAATAAAGATGTATGAGAAATGCATATTATTGCACAATGTAACATTAGATAAGTCACATTTATTTGTAAATTGGCCCTAAGAGCTCTAAATAAATTTGGAAATTAAGTATGTAATGTGTTAAGAGTTCATCTTTTCAAAAATAAATAACACAAGGCATGTGTAACTACATCACGTACTTAATTCTTCTTGCTATAGTGTTAAATAACAGGATTAAGCTACACAGAAATGTAGCATACTGTGAATATTGAGTGAAGAAAAGCAGGAACTTCCATTATAAGTGTGCTTTCTGTGAACAAGTGACACTTTTTAAAGGTGTCTGTGGTAACTACACAAACACTGTAGATGTGGTAGATTGAGAAACATGCTGATTTTCCTTTAAATGTGCACAGCATTTCTTTTTTTTCAGAACTAATGACACAATTTGAATAAGATGAAATATATCTAAAACACATTTAACATGACTGTCAGCTTCATTTTGCTTCACTCTTCAGTGCATTATACTCAATGTCTGTTGCTCACCTTTAGTAACTCGTCCTGAGTGTTAAAGCTGGGGTGAGGGTGGCGGTAACGCCCTTCTCTGTATTTCTTGCTTATGAATTCCCTCCGCTGTTCTGGAGATGCATCACAGTCCATTTCATCAGCTGCTGGCATCCTGGCAGCCCAAAACTCATTGGCTCTGTCATTACCCAGCATTATGAAGAGCTAAAACATATACATATGTGGAAACTTCATTGAAAGTTCCTAGGCTTATATGTTCAGAATATATTTTTTGCATGACCCATATCAATAAACACTATTTTTCAAAAACGTTTTGAAAGCCAATTTAACCTTTAGAGAGATTACTGTTTGTGTGAAAAGCAAGAATAATTGTTTGCTGGTATTATTTACCAAAACATTTTTTAAAAACTCTGGGAATAGTTTTACAGAGGAAGCATGCAAAGAACTTCAAAAGCAAAAGCTAGTGTCATGACCCGTGTCCTCTGCCTGCAACCCCCACCTGAACGATCTCATTGCTCCAAACACTGGTGTCCAGTTTCAGGCTCTGCACTTTGGACACCATTGTGCCCAGTCCTCTGTGCTGGCCTGCAGGCAGACACAACAAAAGAGTCAACACACCACTCGCCACGCTCCATTCACTCTGTTTGCCTTTAGTGGATTCCCAATATGTTTCCTCCAAGCCACCTCTTATCATTAGTGTTTGAAACAAAGAACCCAGTGGGATATAAAGTCTAGAGCTCTCGAAACCAATGGCAATTTTCCAAGTCACTAAACTGGTTAAACACTGTTACATGATGCAACAACATAATGCCATATATGAAAAGCAATTTTACAAAATTAAAAGGACAAATTTAGTGATTAGTAAAACAATAGGCACTGTCAGACAATCCATTAAGTTGATAAGACAACTGGCATTTGGATTGGCCATCAGCTCATACCTGCACAGTTCTTGCAAATGACCACACAGAGATTGATGGAGGCCCAATCAGGATTGATGGCTTTGCAGTCTGCACACACCCTGTTTGAGCGGTTAGACCAGATTTTCTCAGCCACCTCGTAATCAGAGAGTGTCTCTGCAATTGACTCCTGCAAAGCTTCCATCCACTCCCGTTTTTCCCGCTCTGACTCAGCTGTGAAGCTACAGAGACAAAAAGGACAACTACCTCTACTAAACCAGCTCATGTGCATGTATTTAATGCCTGACTAAATGCTTCATCCTGAAATACTCTTTAGATTTAACTTCCACTATATTATGCCAATCTTCCTATCTTGGAGCAATAATGCCCTATTGAAATTGTGTTTATTTTGACATCTTTAATGTGATACTCAATATGAATTTATCCTTGTTTTGCCAGTATTGTTGAAGCATAAGATGCTGAGGAACATTATAAGACAGACTCTGAAATCTGTGCTCTCTTCCTTTATATATATTAATTTTCATGTGACTATAAATTTCATGTACAAGGGACCCAAGGTAAGGATCTTCTGAACAAAACAAATGGTGTAATTTTCAGCTAAATGATTTAACATAAAAACTTTTATAACATTTTTTTTAATTGAATGGGAATCCTGATTATTTGGCAGAGAATAGAGATCACAATTCTCACACACTTCTATAATAAACAAGATACATTTATTGCTTTTTACAGCTCGAATTGTACTTTAAATAAAACAACTGTAAAAAAAAGTGCAATGGTTAAAAAAAAAGTGCAATGGTTAAAGTTTACCTGAAGGCCTTGTAAGGAGTTATGAGGTCAAAGCTTTTATTCTTTCCATCTCGGATTGTAGCGCCTCTGGCCTCAATTAAAGTGATTCCAATGCCATTCTTAAAACACTGAAAAAAGGTCAATCATAAGATTAGTCTACTGTAGATTACATCAACTTTGGCACAGCAAGCCCGTTTCTACCGCCTTTGAGCAACTATTGAGCAACTCAGGAAGGAAACAGATTAGAACAACACAACTGTGGTGAAAATGTGATGAACTGCAAATCACCTGCTCATTCTTATACAGCCAAATCTGCTCAGTTATAATTGCAGCATAGATCTTTGACTTAATCCCTTTGAGCTCCAAGAACCCATTCTTCTGGCAGTGGCTCCCTGGCCCAAAACGTGGTCGGCAAAAGACCATCTGCTCCTTCACCCACTCCTGGAGTATACTGCACCACTTAGTCCTCTGAACTGTGGAGAGTGATGACAGAGCCACATCCAAAGAATTTTGTGGACACAGGAGAAAAAACCATTAACCTCATCAACATTCACGTTTCTAAGCTAGTCATGACATAAGATTGCAGTGGTGGTATAAAAGATGTTGCATGCCTCAAACAGAAACATGAAAGATGGATACCTTACATTGTACACACTGAGGAAATTTATTAGAGGAAAAGGATAGCCTTGAGGACGATGTGTTTACAGTACCTTCATTGTCTGCACGGAAAACAAATGTCCTGTGATTTGTCACAACTTCAAATTTGTTGTCTTTGGCTGCTCTGGCCATTTGTATAGCACCAAGAGGAATCACACCTTTTGGGTATGTGTCCTGAGAACAACATAGAGGAAAGCCATTTGTGTGGGGAACATTCACTCTTAAAAAAATAATAATAAAAAATTTAAAACAAAGTTTTTTCCAGGGAATTAATGGCATCCTAGGTTATTTAAGTGACAGATAATAGTACTTTATCATTTTGGATCATTAGGAACAAACACAGAGGAAGCTTGTATTCAGTGTGGCAAAATCACGCAACATACATGCAACATACCTTTTCACTGCCATAATACATCAGATTTTTTCCGTCAAATTTTACATAGCGCTTCTGAAACACGTAATTCCTAAAACAGATAAACAAAAATATAATCTGGGTCCAGGCAAGGAAAACAGTCAGAAAACAACAGGCTTAAGGAAAAAGAGGAAAGAAAGGCTTCTGGAAAGGTTAGACAAACCGGCAGGAAAGGATGGACAGGAGATAGAGACAGCCCTCAAGAAGGGAGGAAATGCAGTGACAGGAGGAGAGCAGGAGCCCCGACAGGGCATACCCTTGGGGGGAGAGTTTGTCCAACCAGCCACTGAGGACGAGTGCAGGCTTCTCAGAAAGTGAGGTGAAACTAGCATATGGGGAGATGAAATGGTCCTCATCTACTTCACTTGGGTAAAGGCTGTGCGGAGGCAGGGAGAAGGTGCGTGAGGCAGTGGAGGGCTCACCAACTGTGCTGTAGCCTGGGGAGTCACCAGGACTGCCACAAGACAGCCGCTTGAGACCGGATTGGCTCTGATGCCTGGAGAGAGAGCAATAGGCAGTTATGTATAAATCATAAAATTGTTGTTCACAGAACAGCCTGAAACACAAATGAATAAGTATAAGTACATGTATTTTAATACTGATCCTGATACTAACACATGTGGACAACCTATTTTGTATAAATCATAAAACAGCACGTTTTATTTAGCTCTATTTGTTTCCCTAGGTTTTTTAAAATAACTTTAGCTAGTCAATTTTAATACAAATGCATTATCCAGTTAGCAAATATAGGTCGAATAAGGTTGCAGTGAAGAAGATTCACTTTAGAAAAGCACTTGCTGTAACACTGCATGCTGCTATGTGTTGCTAGCCACTCTTTGTGCTGATATTTTATATTTTAGGAATATGCTGTAGTAACTTCTGTGACTAAATTCACCAAGCACTGTTTGAAATTTGTTTTGGTTTGATAGCGATCTTTAAGCATTTCTCGATTGAAGATGGCATTCACTTCATGTTATCTGTTCATTTGATCGTGCACACTAGACTTGCACATTAGACTTGCATAGGTTCATGACATCAAATGTTTGTATCAAAGAATCTTTTATGAGAAGTGAAATAATCGGACCAATACTAGAATGCAGTTTCACATTAAGGAGATGAAATTAATTACCTGTGAATGCTTTTAAATGAATTAGTAGAAAGTGTGTTATTCTGGCATCTTATGAATTGTCAGTTTTATTTAATATATTCTTTTCTGCACTGTCAAGAAACTTCTTTACCCATGATCATCTCCTGGCTTATCATCTTTGGCACCAGTCCTATCCCCACTTTTTTTCACAGACCTTTCTCCCTAATTAAAAAAAAATGAGAAGGAAAAAAACATGTTGAAATAGGTTCAGTAGCAGGTTAATGTCCTTCAATACCTACATTCTCTCTCCTCTCACCTCATGATGCTGATTTTGCCACTTGCCATGGAAAACAGTTTCACAGTATGGACTTATTTCATCTTGGTCCTCAGCAGGAGCTATGTTAAACAAAACTGCTACTTATTAATGAACAAAGAATATGCAACATGGACAGAGAGTGTACTGTGCATTTATGACATTAACTAGGGTAGGAAATCTAATGAACCTACCAAATGAATGTTTAGACAGTTCTGATGAGGTGTGGATTAAAGTGCTGTAGACATACAAAAATGAAGGTTAGCACTTGACAACTGAATCATAAAATGATTGCATTGTGCATATTCCAAAATAACGATTATAATAGTGATGCTGATTTGCCCTACCTATTGCTCTCAGTAGATGTGCTGAACTCTTGGCGTGGTGGGGGCATAGGTATAGAGCGGCTCCAGAGAGTGGGTGGTGTGCCAGGTAAAGTGCCACTGTAAATTTCATTGGATACCATTTCTAGGTCAGAGCATGGAGGGCTAGGAGGAGAACCAGGTACACTGGTGAAAGGAGAACATTGATAACTGGAAGAAAAGTCAGGAAAAGGGGGCAATGGAGGGGTGCTCTGTGGTGCCTGGCTTGACATGCCCTTGACTGTGGATGGGGGAAGAACACGGGTGATCCTTGGGGGTACTGGAGGTAGTGGTCCACTAACGTCTGGGGATGAAATACATTTATTTAACTGTTCTTCACTCAAGCTTTGTTTTGGGCCTATTAATGCCAGCTCAACAGAAGAGCCTTCCAGAATAGCAGAACAGGCAGAATCCTGGGAGGACCTTCTGCAGCTCTGCACTTCCTGTTGTGCTTGAAGAGAAGGCTGCTTCAACCTCTGTTTGTTAAAGACAGTTCTAGGTTTGGGGACTGGTTTCATAATGGTAGTACTACGCTCCGAGTTGGAGCGTTTCACAAGAGCAGACAAATTTGCAGCTGAGCTGTTGTGCATAGCTTCAAAAGATATGTCTGCTTTTCCTTGAGGTGAAGGATGCCCATCAGGAGTCGCTTCATGAATGGCTGACTCTGAGTTACAACGATCCAACACAGTGCCCTTCCTATGATCCTGGCAGATCAGCTGAATGTGCTCGACCAGTTTGAGGATCCGCTTCCTGTGCCCGGTGGCGGTCACTCCAAGTCTGTTAAGAGCAGAATTGTCCACATGACAGAAGTCCCGAGCCAGCAGAAAGCCTGCCTGTCTGAAGTGGTTCAGATATTTCTCAAGGTGAATAGAAGCCAACAGGTCTTGAGCATCTGAGGCTGCATCAATCGTTGCCATAGTGTACATGGGCTATGGGATTAGCCTGCATGCAAAGCAGCAGAAACGCTGGCCAAGGGGCGAGGAGGATGCCAGTTCCTCATCTAAGAGAAACAAAAACAGTCCATTAGTGCTTGTGTGCTTGTACTATACACTACCATCCTTAATTTGTAGTAATAAGAGAACAGCTACACAGGCAAATTTTCCTTCATTTGCTTGCATGTTTTAAAAATTAATGAATGTGCAAATGGTTCTACTGCAAATAATTAGCAATATGTTTCACATGACACCAAGACATTTTTCTTTGCACTGAAGTCATACATCACTATGACATTTAGATGAGGTCCTTCTTGTAGACCTCTTAATACCGCAATATAAGAATGAAAGACTGATGTCATTTCTCAAACAAAGGAGCATCTTGTAAATGACTAGTCTGAGTGCTACATGGAAGAAAATTAAACAAACCTCTCTTTATAGAAAAAGTGTTACTTTTCCAGGCCCAGACAGGAAACTAAGAATTTTACCAGGTCAGTTTTAAGGAAAGTTTTACCAGATCAGTTTTACAGAAGGAGATCTCATCTCAAAGGTTAACTGAATGGTGATTAGGTAATTCTACAGAATCGTACAGTAAACAGAAATTAGAAATTCTAGAAATTGTCCACATTTTGACCATTCTCTTGCTGGACGTTGAGTACAGGAGAGCAAAATAAAAAAAAAAACTGTCCATTTAACACTTCTGAATAGTTATCACCAGGAACATTATGTGTAAAATGACCCTAAAACGAACCCTAACCCTAACCCCTAACCCAAAATCCCCATCCTCGATCCTGATTCTGACAATTTTAAGCTGAACTTTATATTGGCATTCCTGCTAATAATATTGAATACATAACATACTTGTCTAATGTATATGTCAAACATACCTTGAGTAGTTGTACTTCACATTCATTCATTCATTTTCTACCGCTTATCCGAAATACCTCGGGTCACGGGGAGCCTGTGCCTATCTCAGGCGTCATCGGGCATCAAGGCAGGATACACCCTGGACGGAGTGCCAACCCATCACAGGGCACACACACACACACTCTCATTCACTCACGCACTAGGGACAATTTTCCAGAGATGCCAATCAACCTACCATGCATGTCTTTGGACATGGAAACCGGAGTACCCAGAGGAAACCCCCGAGGCACGGGGAGAACATGCAAACTCCACACACACAAGGTGGAGGCGGGAATCGAACCCCGACCCTGGAGGTGTGAGGCGAACGTGCTAACCACTAAGCCACCGTGCCCCCTTGTACTTCACATTAATTAACTCAAATATTCTCTATTTATTTGACAGAACGTGAGCCCATCCCATGTGTCTAAGTCAAGGTCATGGGAGTAGAATGGGGCAGGGCTTCCAGCCAGTGTCTGTTGACATCACAGAGGTCAAAACACCCCCTTAAAACACTCCCGATTCACATAGTGACTCACTCATCTGACATTTTCTGTGGAGAAAATGACTGCTCTTTTGACATATTTTGTGTTTTAAGTCATACTGGCATACTCAGACATTTAACTGCACCTAAGCAAAATGTCTAAAAGTTGTCAAGTCTGGAAATGTAATAAAACTGCAGTAAATGTGTCGGGGCATATCTGCAGTATAATATAGAGCAAGGATTAGTAATTTTTTTTTATATCACATAAGTCTAATTATGATACAACAGGCTGTTTGAAAGAAACATTAACTCAGCCTATTCAGGAAGTGGCTTTGCAATGGGTGGGAAAAGGCTGTGATGAAGAAGGCCTGACTCCAAAAGGTCCCCTGTGCAAATGCTTCCAGCAAACAATATGAATGGACTCAGGCGTTTGGAGAGATACTCCCCTGACTTCTGTATTCCAAAGGTTGTTGCTGCTTGAGAACACAACGCTAAGGAGAATCTCAAGGTTGGTTAGGTGGCACAATGCCAACCATGAGCAGGGAAAAACACAGAGCATGTATCTTCCATCTCAGCCAAGAGGTGGAGTTTGCCACAGTGGCAGAGTTCTCTCTAATCCAAGGGTGGAGGCCTTGAACCCCACTCAGACTTGTCATACAAAGGATATGTATGACCCTTGAAGGAATCCCAAAAGTTCAACTTCATTAAGCCCACTTATAAGAAATAAAATGCAGGGAATATTTCTTCATTATAATTCTTTCAGGACAAGAAGAACACATATTGTGGGATAGATTTTTCTTTGCTACTAGACAGCACTGGGTGAGTAAGATAGCAGCAGGTAGGAGGCTGTTAAAAAGGGCTATAAGTCATATCCCTGGTTTCCTTTGTCTGCACTCTGGACGCTAACCTTTGGCTCTGGAATTCTGATACACCGGATCCCGCTCAGAGCAAGCAGGCCGGAAGCTCATGAAACAAGCAGATAAAGCCCGACCTGGGAAAAGCCACTGGCAGGGTGTTGTCTTATTTCTGTCTTACTAGCATTGCACAAGTTTCCCTACTTCAAATCTGTCATCAAAGGTACATATCATTCATAAACATGGTACTCTTTTTATGTCACAATACAAAGTGACAAACGTTCTCCATAACAGAAGTGAAAATACATACTTCTAAGTAAACAACTATTGAAAAGAATTTATCCACATCAAAAGTGGTTATGTGCAAATAGACATGGTCTGATGACTTTCAGCCACTAGAGCCTGAACCAGACAGTCACATAGTTTTCTGTTTTGTCCACTGACCAGACCTTTACCACATCATAAGGCTGAATCACTACCCAGGCCTATTAATTCCAGACCACATGTTGTGTCCAAATGAAGTATCTCCTTCTGATAGCAGGTCTACATAGGCCTAGTGAGGACATGTATACTTGTATACAAAGGCAGTGGAAAATGTGTTTGAGGTTCAGACCATCAGTGTTTTATAAGGGGGAACAGCCTCACATCACTAAAATCCAAAACCACAACTTCTGCCTGGACAGCACATTACTCACCTCTTTGTTTTAGTTCAGATTTTACATTAAAGGATACTCAGCATGTATTGTGCAAAGCGTTATTTAATACACTGCAAATTAATGCTGTCTATTGTTGCCATATACTGCAGTGTCAGTATATTTAACTTATGTCATTGAACATCTATTATTTTATATTAGACACTTTTGCTCTTAAAACATCCGTAAAAGGATATGAAAATAATAAATGCTTGAAATGTTTGAAACAACCGTTTTTTTGTTTTTATTGTAAATGTGTACCAATTCAGGCTTACGTGGAATCAATCATGCTGCAATCAATGTTGTTAAGAGTTCTAAAGGTGGTGGTTATTATCTGTATGCTTCTCATAAGACCTGGGTTGTGGGTGAGGACTTCCATGTAATAACAGATTTACTGTAAACAATCAAACATGAGTCTGGGTTTGAAACATTTTTAGATCAGCAATATTTAAATGCTTGTGTGTTAAATCCCTCTATGGAAAAGTGTGCACACTCTTTGAATATATTAACAGTGCTATCTGAAAAGGCAGATATATCAGTTAAAGTTGATAAAAAATACCTATTCTTACACAGACAGCGCACAGGGAACATAGAAGGAGGACTATCCAATGAAGACATGTTCTGGCCTAATGGTGAAAGATTTATTGGCAACAGACTTATTTGGGCTCACATAACAAAATTCCAACAACATTAACTTTATTTCTGCCATTCTAACCCACCATCTTCACACCACCCACCAAAACCTTTTCATGTAATGACCATAAACACCAAATACTGTTTGATATTTGGAGTTACTACAGGATAAACAATCAAACTGGATCCTGATTAAACCTACTCATCCCGGCCCACCCATATTTATCTTAATAGGCAATCTGGCTTTTCTCAGCATTCCAGAAAACACAGGATACAGCTGTCCCTCAAAGAGACTAAGCCCGTCCTCTCCTGCTACAGAAAGAGAGATAACGCCCTGATGTGCAGCTACACTGGGAATAACCACACCATTATTCTATAAAAAGTGCATGACACCTTTAAATTTGCTATTACTCGCTAATATGAATAATACAATTTTTAGAAAAATAAATGAACGATTGCCTCCCGTTAAAATAAATGAAAAATGTAACAGAGATAACCTGTTTGCATCAGGGACATTAAAAAGCCTTGTCGTGTGCAAGACAGCTTCATAAACATACCATAGGACAAGGTTTTAAGATGATTTTAAATAGATGAGCAATTATCAAATGAGATCCATTATTCTAATATATAAACTACTGCATGTAACACTGAACTGTTGCTTTTATTACGTTGAATCAGCTCATGTCATGAAAATATTTATATCTTAAATGACAATAGAAAGAAATATAGAAAGCCTCTCCCCTCCTTTAAATTAACCATCATTATTTTGCACATTAAATCCACTGTACTAAATCAAATAAGAGCCTTTTACTGAGACACAGACACTTGCTCTGAGTCTGGTCAATAATGAAAGGCCTGGCTTTGTCTCCATGTCTCCATGTCTCTATGTCTCCATACACAGATTCTTCCCTTTTCTTTGCAAGTTACACTGTTTATAAATAACATCTTATCATAGCAAAGCACAACAACAGGAAAGTAATTTGTGTATGCCTGATAATGCTGTCCAGTTTAATTGTAGTGCTTGAAATGAAAGGGCTGAGTACAAATTTGAAAATCTGGAAACTTTTAAAACAGTTTACTACTTTGGTCTGACATGAGTGTTGGTATTATGTAGTCTCTATTTTATGCACAGACAATGAGAAAAACGTACACTGTGCCATTGTCTATGTAATTATTCGCCTTATTACAAGAGTGAATCTAAATTTTGCCAACTAAATCAAAATCTTATTACACTTTTCTACACAAATTCTTAATTTGCAAAGATATAACCTTCCACCTAGTTTTTATAACTACTAAATGTTTGTTTGTTTAGTCTTGGTAATAACCAGGAAATGAGATGCAAGAGATGCACATGTGGGTGGAAGAAATTAAAAACAGCTATGTTATACCATGTAGTGCATTTCATGGCATGGTTTGAGTCCACTTGTCCCCTTAGAGGGCTGCATCAGTGCAAATAACTACAAAATGACTTTTGACTCATCATCTTTACCCTAAAATGAAACATTTCTATGCTTATAGGAGTGGTGTAAAGATACCCAATAACACTTCATTATGCTCCAAATTCCATGGCCTTCACAATTGGCCCTCAATTCACAGCAATGGCCTTCACGGTCACCAAATTTCAATCCAACTGAATATTTATTGGAGTATTTGGAGTGATATATTAGACACTTTCCACCCCATCAACAAACCTTTTGAGAATTTTTTTTATTCATCCCTCCAGTAAAGGTCTAGAGAAGCTAAGCCAAGGTGCATTAAAACTGGTGGCTCATGATGGAGCAACATATTACTAAGACACTCTGTGTAGTTTTTTTTCTTTACTTTGCTAACCATCTGTAATTTGTTCATCCTTAGTGAATAATTGGTCTTTGAAATACTGGTATCAGTATTCCAGAAAAGTATTCTGTGCAGGCAGAAAAGAATCAGAGCATTCATGAGATCAAACAAATGAAAAATCTAGCCAAAATAAGCCTGGTCAATCTTTAACCATGACACATCAAGGGTTTACACATCAAGTTAATATATTACAAAGCATTACACAAGTCTAGCAATTTTGCATATTTTTATTTAATGTATTTCTATTTACTTCAGTTTATCTTCATCTAGTGTTTTATCAAATTAGGAAAATGTTCAACATAAACAATAGTGTAGATAACATACTAATTCATCCATCATTCCATCCATTCACTGCATTATCTTGACCTGGATTATAGTGTATCCACTGTGTTTAAGAGATAAGCTCTGGTTAAGAAAGCTTTTTTTTCCTTTTTGGAAGGCAAGAAAAGTGATCTGATAATAAATATCTTAGTAACAATTAATATTTATGTAGCTTGGAAAAACTGTCTAATATTGGAAAAAAGTTTTCATAGCTACAGATATAGTTATGTATCCCAGCATCCTGGCAAAACTTCAACCATGTCAACTCCAAGTAAACATGTCACATGGCTTATTAATATGCTTAATCAAAAATGTTGCTATATGTCATCACACACAATACTTTGCAGCCCTAGATAAGAAAATGGTCATATAGTCACATAATCAGAGTGATGCTACTTCACTGTACACTTCTCTAAACACTTGGCAAAGACATGGTCTACAGTATTCCAGTGACACATAGACGTGAAATAAATCACAGCCTTCTCTTCCCCTGTATTAACAATGAGTCAAGCTCACATGCTTCAGATGGCATACTCTATACAACCTGACGCTGCTGCACTGTCAGTGCTCAAATAACTGAAAGAAGAAAAACATCCATAAACATCTTCCTCTTGCACATCCTATTCAAACACTGCATGGCTTCCAGTGTGAACAATTAGTGGAAGCTGTAGAGTCCAAAGCCGTTGCTGAAACGGAGGACTACAGGAGGCGTTTGGGATGCAGGGTGCTGGGGGTGTGTATAAATAACAGTGAAGCACTATTGTGAAACACAATATGTCATTGTTCGTATCCTGCCAAAGCAGCGCTGCTGAGATGACTGAACACACTTGTGTGTGTGTGCGTATGCTAGCCTTTTGCTCAGCCATGTCACTCTGATCGCTCAACACTCGCAGGAGATTCTGTCAAAAAGATTCTGCCAGCAATCTGCTAAAAAGAAAGAAAAATGTGCAAAAAGTTTCACAAAAAAAACCTGATGTTCACACAAGATCAAAACCAAAAGGTAAAAAATTAGAATTTTCGAATTGGTCCTAAACCCAGGAACATAACAGGTCACTACTGATAAGTAGATAACACACTTACTTGCATTCATTTCTCTTACTGGAAATTAAGTCAGGGTTTTTAACCTTTCTTTTTAATTCTTTTATTAATTGAATATTTATAGAATCTACACTCTTTCCACACACACCAGGGGTCTGCACTAGTGTATGAAGGATACCCTTAATCAAAACATAATTACAAGCCAATGGTACAGATTACATAATGTTGTTTAAACAGTACAATGTTGACAGGAAGTGAAAGAAAACAGCTGCTAAATATAGCAGCTTGGGAAGCACACTTTTTAACAAAAGTCAGACTAGGAGTGTCATGCCACTGGTCGTTTGACAGATATGCAATATCAGTGACGAGTGCAAGACTTCGTGAACTTAAATAAAATGTTTGCACATTCTTATGGTAACACCCACTGTATGTGGATTTGAATACATAACACAATTATAACATTGCACTTTAAAAGTGTGACTCTTAAATATGGGTAAAATGTTATGAAATATTCATCATTTGAAAAAATCTTTAAAGACACCACTAAATGTCTCGAACCATAATATCTTTGAAAATTTTTGCTTTTTAGAAGACAAAAAAAAGATAAACTTAAAAACTTTGTGTAGCTTGACTCGCTTGGTATACATACTATCTGTTTATCTTGTAAAGTGCCAATGACAATACTGACAATACAATTATGGCTAATATTATGTTGTTATTTAGAGGCCCTCAGGGAGCATGACCCTGGGCTATAACCATGAGATGGTGGATTAATATGTCCCTGCTTGTGTCTACCTGTGACAAAGTTATGTTTATCATTTAAATTTAGTACATTAGCTGGTTAGCTCCTTGGAAGACAGGGTGGCATTTCCAAATTGAATATTGATACATCCTGCTATTTTAATAAGATTTTACAGATTTCTATTAAGAAATTAAGTTTTGAGTGCATTAACAAATATGTAAAACTTATTATTATTCTACATATATTATATGTAATGGTTTATAATTACACATTTTGTTATTGACTTAAAATCGTTTGTTTGTATTGTTTATATTGGTACAATGAAATACGAATACCATCAGTCTGCTTTTTATGTAATACCATTGCACTTGTATTTCATCTTAACCCTAACAGAACGAGTGTCTTGCAACACATTTCTAAAGAACAGGTTCTCAAACAGGAATTTATTGAAACCACTGACATCTCAGTTCAAAACACATAACATGCCAAAACACCTGGTTTATGAATCTGGCAAGAGGTCGTGACATTGCTAACAAACCCTCTAAAAAATAAGAGTGCAAACTGATGCCCACAGTTTGGGTGTCGTAAAATCCCATAGGTTGAACAGCATTTTAAAATGTAATATTAAATAAAGAAAATGCTTCCACTAAATACATTTAATGCCAATACTGTGCTTGCTCCAGGAACACACCCCGACACAAACACTTGTTGTGACATGTCACAAACAAAGTATTCAAGCTCAAGTCAAGATGACAGAAAATGATTAGATTCTTTGAGCTTATGGGTCTTTTTTCCACTGAGACCTACAGGTCTGATTATTCCATGCAAACCCTTATCACGGGAGAACCGCTGCAGTGATCCATTGTGAGAGTCATATCTCAGCAGGATCTGAAAACATTACTCATCCCTCGGTTCCTACTCTGAGCTCTGATGCCAAAGAGTACTCCAAGAGACAGTCTAGTATATAGGATTTAATTTGCATTCGTAATGTGCTCCATGCTTTTTGAATTTGCAATGCATGTAATTTACTTATCATCACCCAGTCAGTGTTTATCACGAGCAGTGTCTAATAAAACAAGTCTCTTGAAAGCAATGGTGCATTTTTACATCCACATTTACATTTCCAGCATGTAGCAGTCACCCTTATCCAGAACGACATACATTTTATCTCATTTCATACAACTGAGCAATTGAGGGTTAAGGGCCTTGCTCAGGGGCCCAGCAGTGGCAGCTTGGTGGACGTGGGAATCGAACCCAAAACTATCCGATTGGCACCTTAACCACTAGGCTACCAAATCCCTCTTGTAAAGACTTTTGAATGAAAAGGGCAACAAAGGTATCAAAGCTGGAAATGTATATAAGCTGTAAATTGATTCTGGTCTGATTAATAATGTCCCCTGAACCTAATTCCTATATCATGTAACTACATTTTCTTTGAATGTTTTGGTGGATTTTGGGAAGCAACAATTAAATAACTAAATAACATAAGCCCAACTATTTACATTTACATAATTAATGTTAAAGATAAAAATGCAAGAAAAGCTCCCATATTAATGTTAATGCCGTGAGAAAATCTCAGATTACGAGTTAAGGAAGCAGGTCAGAAACAGTAGGTCTTTATCGGACACTATCAAAACACCCGATACGCACAGTTCCAGTTTTCTCAATTCGCCTGTTGTCATTTAAAATACGACTTCGAAAGAGTTGCTTCTTCTCCCTTACCTTATTTTCTTTGCCCGTTTTACATTTTCGGAGCCGAGCTTTTGTAGAACGTGACAAAATCCACAAATTTATGTCGCGTAAAATCGGCTGCTGTTCCTCAAACTCTGCTGTTAGCGTGCGCTCTAGAGGGAGGTGCGCATGCGCAGGTTGTCATCTCTGTATCCGCATAAAAGCAGCAGAACCAATATAGTTATAATATTAAATTACCCTGAATTATCCAAACGTTCATTTCTTTTATTATATAAAGTTCTCACCACTGATATGATGGGTTTGGGTTTAAAACAAATATTGTTTTTTTTTTTAACCAGACCTTAAAGGAAAACAGTCCATGAATAGTAAAATATTTAGATTGATATATTAGTGATGTGCTTAAAGATTCCTGTGCTCATTTGTTAGAATGTGCTGTATTTATTTTATCATCTTGTTTCATCAAACAAGGGACAATGGACAGGTTTTGCTTTTGAAGGTCTGAAACACTGCTGCATCACTTTCCTTAGTTAGGAAAAATGCAAGGGTTAAATCCCACTGGCACTGATATCAGGAGGTTTAGTATGACAATCTGCGGTTAGAAAATGGTATACTACAATTATTGACATTCTATAAAGTAGTAGCCGTATATCAAACTAGACAAAATGACACATTTATTTCCTCCTGTCAAAAGGCCACCACAGTAAATGTGTTTGGAGTAGAATATTCAGGAGCAAACAAATGATATGCAGTCAGTAGTAAGTAGTTATATTCTTTGGTTAAACTGACAATCACACAAACACATAGCTTAAACTATCATTTGAAAATGTACCTTGTATAAATGTGTACAAATCCGTCCACAAATTTGACTAATTTGTTTGAATGTTAACAATGAAAAGCACTGCATTACAACACAGTCATAGGAAATACATATTATTTAAGAAAATAGAACTTCTGAAAATAGGATGTAATGAAATTCATAAATGCTGTAAAAGTAAAAGGAGCGTGTTGTGAGAAACCAGAGAGGTTTAACTTGTGCAGTTTCCGTCCCTGCAGAACAATCTGACTGGTGCAGGCAGGAACTGCTCCAAATGGGAAGCAGGAAGTGTCCGAGACAATGGAGAGTTTGAGGAGTGGTGACCAGCTGTAGGCTTTTGGATGGAAAAGAGTGGAGGCAGGCACAGACCTCTCTTTCTTGCCAAATGGAGGAGAAAAGAAAAGCAAATTCTCTTTGTGTCACTTCACACTCATTTCAAAGTACCAGAAAGTCTCAAAAACATTCCTTCTCATGCTTTGTCACTGAAAGTGATTAAAAGTAGTTTCCTCCCCAAGACGCTTAAAGTCTGAATCAGACTGCAAGACTAGCTCAAAACAGTACAACAACTTACCAAAGGCTCAGCCAGAAAATGGATATAAATGGTACATGCAAATAAATAAAAAATATCTAAGCATGCTTGACAATTGATGCCAGAGCCTTATAGAAAGCATGCATGCTCCAATCTACTATGAGAATAACACAGAACAAATACATGGATGCATAAATCATTCTCAAAGTACAAGATAAAGATATTTATTCATAAATGAATATGTAAAAGTGACCAGAGAGATAGAAACACACAATGTATATTTGAGAAAGGCAGACAGCACTGTTTTTTTGTTGTTGTTTTTTTAAACAAATCCTGAGATCTTATTGATGCATAGGTAAAGATATTGAAGTGAAAATCCCTGTAGCCAGCCACAGAGCTCTGGAGAACTCTCACTTCTCACAGGTAGGTTGCCCTGGAAATGAGACTGTAAATGTGCAGATAAAACTGACAAATGAAACTGGACATTTGATTTACAGTCACTGAGTTGAGAAAGAACAGGAGAAAAAAGACTTGAGTTGAAACCATAAAATACACTACAAAACCAGTGCTCACTCACAGAAGAAGTGACTGAAAAACATTGCAACTGCAGCCAAAAAGAATTAAAATGTAACTTGAGTAATGTGCCAATTTCTTTGTTTTCATGTTTAAGTGAGCTCATTTAGAATAAAATCCTCAAACTTGTATTAATGATATGTGCAATTCTAATAAATTAAGATTGGTAGTGCAAACAATCATGATCATTAATATGTCAAAACCTTGAAAGGAGCACCATTATGGTCATCAGCAGTGCATAGCAAAGCATGCATAAGATGCAGCTGAAAACAGGTAATTCATACTCTGCAGAACTACTGATGTAAATCAATGTGCACTGACTTCCTCACACTCCCACACATACATGCACACTCATGAAAAAGCAAAGTCTGGGGGTTTAGGTTTCCTCATCTTCGCTGTGGTTTTGGATCTTATCTTCATTCAAGCCGCTCTCATCGATGTTCTCAAGGGAATCTGCTCTCTGGACAGTGAGCTCTGAAACACTCATGCATGGTAGTGTGTTCTGCTCGGGGTACATCCACGGCTTCAGATTAGGGTTGTGTTTCCGTTTCCACTCAGGGTACTTCAGACACGCCTTGTAGATCTTCCTCATGGCCTGTGGAGCACCAAACATGTTTGTTATTCAAAGACATACTGGCAAAGTTTTATATTTTATATTTTTTCAAAAAGTGCAAATCAGTTTTTTTGTATGGACTTTAATAAAAAGAAAGTGAACAGAAACAAGGCTATATTGATGCATACCTACTACATCATTGTTATTTTTTCAAAATGTTTCACACCAATTGTTATATGAAGATGAGCTAGAGGTATAAAATTCTTAGTGTATACTGAACAGTCATTGATAGCTTTTTAAGGAATATTATGTTTTATTTTTCTGGAGTCTAACACCATTAATTGTTCTTTATATCCACTTTACATTAAGCAAACTTAAATTCCTATAAGCTTTCCTACATTAATCTCACCCTTGTAATATTAAGTGAGACTTTTTACATTTTGTTCATAAATCTTTTATGGTATTGTTTTTAGGTGTCACAAAAGGTGTGTCAGGGTTACAGTAGCAAAAGAGGCTACTGAGAACAATGAACCATTAGTATTTTTTTTACTTTTAGTTTTTTTTATTTTAAGTAAAAATTCAATGTAATGTAAATTATGTAAGCGCATTTAAGGATTTTTTTGATCCTTTCATTTCACACTTCTAATATTACACTTATAGTAATGTAATATTACAATTATAGTTTGCAAAACTTGTTTATGTGTGTGTGTGTCTGTGCGTGTGTATGTGCGGTATATCTTCCTCATTTAATTTAAAATGCCTACAAGCACCATTTGCAATTTTACTTAAAATTGGATTACAAATTGAATTACAGGCTTTACATGAATCAGTGACAAAACTGAACAATAACAGTGATGTGATTGTGGTTTGTGGCCAGCAGATGACAGCAAAGGACCATAGAGACTTCTATAGAAACCGTACTGTTTATTTATCTCTTCATACTTAAAGAACTGTTGTTTATAAGTTTCAGTTTTATGTTAATCAGAATCACAGTAGTCTTACCTTTGGTCCCACAAATTGAGAGACTCTATTCACTACCCATTTAGGTAAGGAACCTGGAAGTGTAAACAAAAATAAATCTCTATATAGATATATACTGATATATTTTAGACAATACAACAATTCAAATTATGCTGTCTAGTTACCCTGACATATAACGAGGACCTTTTTACAAAAGTATTGGATTGCGTGTGAAGGCTGGATTTGACAACAGAAAGTTGTCTATGGTAGAAAAGCAAGGCATTTTAAAAGTGAGAAAGAAGGAAAATAAATCAACCAGCGCCATTGCATTGACCAATACAACAATTCGTCCTGAAAAAGCCAGATATTAATCAGGTCAATGAAAAAAACAGCAGCAGTTGTTGAAAGAAATACTGTGAAAGCTGTGAAGAAAACCCCCCAAAAAAAACAGTGACATCACCAACAACTCCACAGGGAAGGGCTGAAGATTTCACGATCAACCTTTCAAATAAAATTCTAAAGGACATACCACATGATGTAAGCCATTTATCAGCAGTAAGAACCTAAAAACCAGATTGGAATTCACAAAATAAAAAAAATAAAAAATCCAGATGAGCCACAAAATTTTTGAAACCAAGATCAAAAAAGATTAAGGGGAAGCTTGGGCATGCATTGCTGCTTCATTAATGGGTTTGGCAATCTTTATTGGTGATTCAACTCATGAGGGTAGCAACAGAATTAATTCAGAAGTCAATAGAACCATTCAGTCTGCCAATTTGCAGAAAAATGCATCCAGTCAAATTAGGAGGAACTTCGTTATGTAGCATGACAATGATCAAAACCAAAGTCAACACAAAATTGGGCAAAAGAAAGGTTTCAATCACCAGACCTTAATGAGCATGCAAAGGAGAACATCAACTGAGAGAAGCTGTGCTACAAGCCTGGAAAAGCATCACAAAAGAAGAATGCAACAGTTTGGTGATGTCAATAGGTCACCAGCTTGATGCAGTCGTTGTAAGCAAGGTGTAAGGACTCTGCCCGGACTCTGGCCACGTGCATCTGTTTACATTTCTCGTCACGTGTCTGCCCCGCCTTTGTCTGCTCCTCCCTGTCGTCACACCTGATCCTTATTGTGTCATTGTCTTTTTGTATTTAACTGTGCCGCGTTGCCTCGTGCAGCGCGGCATCTACTGTGGTTATGTCCTGTTTCTAGCCTGCATCCTGTTTCGTGTTTTCTGTTATTAAACCCTGTTTATTTATGCTATCCTGCGTTTGGGTCCGCTTCTGTTCCGTGTCATTACACAAGGGATATGCCACCAAATTTCAAGTAAAAATTGGGTGGACTGCCACCAAATGTTCGCAACTGGTTAAGTTGTTTCAAATAAGATCCATTGTCTCTCATCTTTTGGGTTGAATCACAAATGCCCATGGTATGTAGCAAAAATGAAATGATTGCTGTTCCAATACTTTTGGAGGGGCAGTGTATTCCTTGGTACATAAAACACTATTTATACAATTTTAGCTGTATTATGTAAGCTGTACAAGTGACAATGTACAGCACCTAGACAGAGTATGTAATGCATTTATAGTTTAGTTTCATTCATTTAAATGAATGACATTTAAAAAAAATACAACTTCTCTGTATTGTTACTGGAAATGCTTCACATTTACAGTTTGAAATACAGGTAGAAGCACATGAAAAACAAACACTCACCTCTCGGATCTACTTGTGTTAAGTAGTAAAGTGTGCAGCAGTTTGCTCCATTAGACTGGATCAAGTATCCCGTGAGTAAAGACACTGCTCTGACAAAGTCTTTCTTTGGTGGGTATTGCTGAAATAAAGAAAATAAAAAATTAAATATCTTCTTTCCCTTGGAATTGAATAGAATAGAAATGTCTATTCAAAAATAAAAAATAAAAACTGACTGTTGCTCATCAATATAAAAATAACAATTACACCAACAAAGATTATGCAAAACATGTTTAATTTAAACATAATTCATTAGTGTAACAATTTTGTCCAAGGTCACAAAGAAAATTTTCCCAGGACACAAGACAGGTAATTATTCATTAAGACGCAGGGATTAGATCACCCGTCTATTTACTCAATAGCTCAGACTTTTCCCACAGGTCAGATATTCTGTTTCAGTCTAGGCCAGTTTCTGCTCTAGGCCGGGACAGCTGTTCTACATGCCAGCTTACACAATACACAGTACTATCTTTGGATTTCCCAAAACCACTTGTAAAGCAGGAACATCTGTACTGCTCCCAGACTAGACAGGATCACATGCAGACATACCGGGTGTTTGACTGAGTAGTTGATTATCAAGTAGTCATTTCCAAGAGGGAGCCATGAACGCATGGTGACAAAATCCCTGTTCTTCAGTGGACTCGGGCATTTCCCTTTAAACAGAAAAGACATGATTTAATGTTATACTAAATGTCAAGTAAGATCAAGTGTCCTGCAGAATTAGTCTTTAAAATGAATTAGAGAGTCAACTGCATTATTTGACCCTAAAACCACCTATATCTTAATTATATCATACATATACAACAATTAAAAAAGGTTACAATTAATTATGCTATATCATGCTGTGTGGTACGTTTTCTATATAAATTTATATTTATAAATCTTTGCTGAAATAATGTAGAGCTAGGTTACCGATTCTAACTCAAACACTATTTTATATTTATCTGCAATTGAAATGTGTACTTTTTATACAGTGGAAATCAGATAAAGCTCAACTGAGTTATAGCAAGCACTCCCGAGAATACTTCAGCCATTAAACTGTCTGTTGGTACTATTTTCAAATGAATTACAGAGTTATGTGTTACTACAAACTCTGCAGTGTATTCAAAGTGCACAATTTGTATTCCTTTCCTTTAAGGCCAGGATAAGATGTTAATCTAAGTTGTGAATGTTTTATTAAGCCCCTGAGCAGACAAATACAAAATAGGAATAAACAGAGGAGTAAAGAGGAAAGCAAATTCGGTGGTGACTCACAGGAATAATATCCTACATCTGCATTGACCGTCAGCCTTGCAATATCAAATGTGTCAATCATGTTGGTGTCCCATTTCTTCCGGTAGCTTGTGTCATGCAAGACATCATACAGCGTTTCTGCACTGACATCCTTGCACAAAATACTCATCTAGAAAGAAGAATTGTTTTCAGAGTTTTGCATAAAGATTTTTCTGTATTTGCTGTTTTTTGCTTTCCCTCTTTTGAATGTAAGTGTTGAATTTAAGCCACACATCTGTAATGGTTAACAAATCATGCCAATAAATTGCAGCTTTCCAGAGACCCATGTTATAGTATAAATTAGTGACACCAAGGGGCAAGATCTTGAATATGTTGGGACATAGTTGGTCTGAGAGCATTAATAACTAATTTGAGCCAACGAAACCTATCTAGTCTAAACTCACGTCTATTGTTCCTTAACTCAGTTTCTGAAGGTCTGTCAGTCATGTAAGACTTTAAGAGCGTTGAGAGCAATGTGATCAGATATTTCATGTGCCTGGAAAGCAAGTAACCATGTAACCCAATCGACTCTACCCCTAACATCAGGTAAATAATTCATTCAACACCCCCTCTCGAACCCTAGTGTGAACAGGCCCTCCCCATTTCCACTGGCTTCCACAACAAGCTCTATTTGCTGTCTATGAATGAAATGTCGTCAAAGCCTTCAGTATCTCAATTATTCATGGTGAGGAGCACTTCAGTGCTCCGGAAAGTCAAATGAATTATTAAGAGGGATCTGTCATCTTTTAATTTTTCCTTCCTTTTATGGCTGTACTCTCAGTCCATTCGAAAGCTGCCACATTGCCTGTGACTCTCCCAGGGCTGACTGCCATAGTCACAGAGGTCAGCAGCCAAGCAAGTCCAAAAAAAGTCTGACTTGGGTAAACCAGCAGGATGGAATCAAGTTTCCTCATTCGAGCCTGCTGTTACCACGGTTTTCCACTCTTAATTTTTCAGAGAGTCTCATGGGTGCAGCCTGGCTCTGTGAGATGATCCTTTCATCTGTGATAATGTGGCACAAGCTAAATCAGTCAAGTCTGACCTGTTTGCAAATGTATACATTGAACTTTGTTTTACCATTGTTAATAGACCATGGGTATATTTGTGTTTGTTTGTCTTCTTTTGGGTAGGGAACCATTTTGTATCACAGCTGAGATAATATAAAATCCCAAAGCAGAAAGACGGGACATTCAAAAAGGTTAATGATAGTGTGTCTGACAATCCCATTATCTCGCCTGACAATCTCATTAACTTTCCATCTTATCATTCTGACACAGGATACAGTTCTTATCCTGGAGCACCAAGCACAGCCTATATTTGCTTTCATCAGTTGAAATGTAATGACTTTCAACAAAGGAAAAAGATTTTAAGTTTAGGATGAAATTAGGGTATGCAAATCAAATGACAGTTCATTTAAACTATCATAATCAATTGTCTTTAACACTGTAGGGGAAAATGAATACATGCCCTACTGCATGCAGAATTAAGCTATTGTCAATTATAGCATTGGTTTATCTTTGCATCTCAAGCAAAGCACTTTATCGTTTCAGTGCACACCCATGTTCTTATCAATTTTCTTGCATATAAACACCCATCACTGTCTTGCCGCTGATTAATTGTAATGATTCAGAACTCAACCAGCTACTGTTTTATCCATAGTCTCTAAAATGTGATGACTATTCTCTCCCTTAAGGAGTCACTTCCTGCATTTCTTGATATATCCCACAGCCAAGTACTCAGATTTATGTGATGAACTCATTGGATCCCTATTTGATTAGGAAATGGTCAGAAAACCTGAAGCTTAGGAGAACCATATCCTGGGAACTATGGTTCTCTTTTCTCTATAGATGGCAAAATCTGAGGAAATTAGATCCAATTATCATGGTTAAACAAAATCTGTAGTGCATTCAAACTATGGTGGCGTGTGATGTGAGAAGATTACATACTGTAGATAAACAGTTTGATGGCAACTACAGAGATGCAACTATGAGTTCTTTCATTACAGAAAAGGTAGAATTATTGTAAGATAATGACGTCACTACTAGTGCATGCTTACAAACAATCAAATCAATATTTGCCTTATAGTTAAATTCATCTTGCTTCACTTTAGGGAAGACATACATGAGATCTGTGTAGCACAATAAGGAACAATAAGGTTTTATTTTATTGAGCTTCCTTGGGTCTATCACCCTTTTCTTTTGTATACGAAAATGCTAATAATTAAGGGTATATTTGAAAGATTTTGATACACTGTAGAATATTTCTGCTCATGATCTAACACGCCGAAAAGCTAAATATTAACCAAACAGTTGATATGAAACATGTTTTACGCAATACAGTATATAGGATACACGATATCCCTCGTGTAGGTTTGGTGACTCCGCAATGCAGCGCATGTAGGTTACCCAGAATCCCCTGCGCAGCACTTGCCTTAAGTTTTTGCACTGTTTTGGTCTCCTCGTCTCTGCACCACACCGACACGCCAGACTTGTTGTAACGCTGTATCCAGCACTCATGGCTTTCGCACTGCTCCTTGAAAGACGCGAAATCTGCGTCGTCCGGAATTTGCACAGGCATCCTGCCTTAAAGATTAGCGCTTCCCCAGAAACAGCTCCGTCTCAGCACGCGTGTCGTGTGCAGGCTAATAAATAAGACCCTGGTTAATTCCTTGCTGCTTCCGCACGAGTGGAAAGGTATAAGAACGACGTGTTTTAAGCTGATTTATTTAACGCTGAGACGAGATGAAAGAGGGTCAGCAGGTGTGATAACACAGAGCAGGTGCGGTTCAGCATCCGCGCTGCTCTCTATACAAGCGGGCGGCGTTTTAAAGGGGCGGCATCGCGTTACCCTGCAGCCCGCTCTTTACACGTGGGTCATCCTTTATGGATTCATTTATTCAGACCAAGTATCGGGTGTCACGTCTGTCAATTCAAAGACATTTCTCTTCCGTGAATGTTTTTGTTTCGCTTTAGCGCGGAACTGTGGTCTGTCTGTGCCAGATATGAGCCAAGTGTGACGTAATTTCTGCACACAATGCCTCTTTGCCAATAGATCATAATCCTCTAAAGTGCTTTCCTATAGATCATAATCAGAATCCTCTGACTCTGAGCCTCAGAATCAGGTTTATTGACACACACAAGGAATTTGGTTCCAGCTGTTTGTGACTCTCAAAAGTACAGACATAAATAACACTATACTATACGTTTAGCTTAGACTAGACAAAACAAAACAGACAAGACAAAACAGACAATACAAGACAAAACAGACAATACGACAACACAGATTATACAAGTGAAGACAAAACAGACTATACAAGACAAAACAAACAAGACCAAACAGACTATACAAGACAAGACAAACCAGACAAGACAAAAAAAGACTATACAAGACAAAACAGACAATAAAAGACAAGACAAAACAGACTATACAAGACAAAAGACAAGACACAACAAAACAGACTACAAGACAAAACAGACTACAAGACAAAACAGACTATACAAGACAAGACAGACAAAAACTAAACTTAAATGAAAAATAAAGTGACTAAGAGACAGTCTAAAGTGCTTTCCTATAAATCATAATGCTAAGTCTTTTCTTGTCTTGCACATTAATATGGAAATGCATTTTTGTACTCAGTGTTTTATTCTGCAATAAAATCGAAGGGTTTAGGTTTATATTTTAGTGTTTAGATTTTGATCCTGAGCTCAGATTGTGGGATTTGTGGGATTTGGCATGTTCTCCACATATTGGTGTGGGTTTCCTTTAGCTTCTCTAGTTTGTTCCCTCCTCCCACAAACATGTTGGTAGGCACTCTATATGGCCAAAAGTAAGACACCCAAATTAAACTGGAAATTGGAGTATCTGGAGGTTGCAGGTGTGATGCGAACATGATAAGCCATCATGTCCCCATTTGTTAGACATCCAGTTCCAAAATCATACACATTATTATGAATTTGCAACTTCACCTCCTCTTTTTGCATCTTGGAGTTGATTTTCTAATTCACCCCAATGGTGTTCACTGTGGCTAAGGTCAGGACCATGTGCAGATCAGTGGAGTTACTCCACAAAAACCTTGTGAAATAATGTCTTTACTGTGCTCACTTTGTGCATGATGACATAGTCATGCTGGAACAGGAAATTACTTTCCTTAAACTGTTGCCACACATACAATTATTGAAAATGTCTGTAGCATAAATTTTACCCTTCACTGGAACAAAGTGGCCTAACCCTAAAAATCCTGAAAAACACCCCTATACCAATATCCTTCTTCTAGCAAGCTGTTGGCACTGTGCATTTTGGTAGGTAGGGTTTCCCTGCCATTTGCCAAACCCAATTTATCAGACTTCCAGCTTCTAGAACTCTAATTTATCACTCCAGAGAACACATTTAGATTTTTCCAAAGTCCGGTGGCGGTGTTCTTTACATCACTCCAGCCAACGCTTGTCATTGTGCATAGTGATCTTATGTTTGTGTGCAGCTGCACGGCCATGGAAAACCATTCAAGAAGCTCTTGACATGCAGGTCTTATGCTAATGTTGCTTCCAGAGACAGTTTGAGTGAGTGATACAACAGAGAATAAGTGGTTTTCGAGCTCTAGTCACTTCAGCACTCAACTCTCAACAGCCCTGCTTTATGAGTACTGTACAGTATGCATGGTACATCACTTCACACTTGAGCTGTTAGTGCTTCTAGATTCTTCCAATTTATAGTAATAGTGCTAACGTCCTTGCAGGGTAAAAAATTCAATCTGGTTTAGCTGACATCCTATGATTACCACATTTAACTGTTTAGTATGAGATTGAATGGAGTGTTGAAAAGAGATTGAAAAGCCTGTAATAGGTTACACCCTGTTACAATTTTAAAGAGCTGTAATTCCTGTTAAAATGATAAATAAATAAAAAATACTGCACAAATAACCTCATTTATTGTGTTATTAATGTTAGTTAGTCTTTTAGTCTTTCTGTATTCTGACTATTCTGTCAGCAGTGGCGTAATGCAGCAAACTGGAAGTTGATTTTTTTCCAATAACAGCACATGCGGAAGTGTTTTCTTCCTCTTATACCACACCAATGGCAACCTTTTTCCTTTTTTTTTTTGTTTTATATAGTTAGATTTAAATCTTGTGGAACTACAAGAACAAATTAGTTCCTGTTATTATTTAAGGTGGAACAGCTATAAACTGCTGTTCCCTCACCAGCATCTTTTTTCCCCTCTCTCTGCAGCTTGTTACAGAGAAACCAAAAAGCTCTCTGTTCTGAAGACTTTGTCATGTCAGAAAACTCGCCAAACATTGCTGTATGGGGTCACCACAGCAGATCATCTCGTCCTCATATTCGATTTGGCGCAGGTTTTACGCCAGATGGCCTTCCTTACACAGCCCTTCTGTTTGGGACCGGCACTGAATGTTAGCAGCTAGGTTAACTCCCTGAACCGGGGAACGCTGCAATGAGAGCACAGGATCCTTACACTGGACCACCAGGAGGCATAAAAAGCTTAATAAGTAATGCTAAATAAATGTCTCCAGGAAGTTTCCCCATAACAATGATTACGCAAATTTATGTACTGTATAATGTATCACATACTCAAAGTGTATTCATTCATAATGTTTCAAGGTCTACTATTTCAAGTGAATACTTTCTTTTCCTACTGTGCTTAGGAGAAAATATGTCTTTAACTCCTTAGCATTAGTGTGCTGTGAAATATTTTATGGCCCACCTTCCAGAGACAGCTGTGGATACATAAAATTTCCACCTGCATATTATCAAACCAATTATATCTCTGTAGTTTCCATTCAAGAGTTGTTTAATAATATTGAGAACTTTAGGAAGCTCCTTTACCTTTACTATGATTGCTAATTCTTATGTGAACTCTTATACTCTAATAGCAGCATCTGCAGCATTTGCATAAATGTGTTTGCAGCATGTATGTCTTTTCTTTTATGTTTATAACAGTTACATATATTAAAAACATATTTTTATTGATGCTTCTGAATCATTTTCTTTTCCAAAGCACTAGGTTAGACATTATGTGTGTAAGAAGTGTAGTAGATATGTACTGGAATAAAACTGAATAACAAAAATGAATGTCTGAATACTTTATAATATTTTCCTTCACTGTAACATTAGAAGTTGCACATACTTCATTGCTGAATCTACTGCTAGAGTCGTGCTGTTATATAAAATTGATCACAATAAAGAAGTCAATCAATCAGCACAAATGCTGTGTCAGAGAGATTATTCACCAGCTTGGAAAACAGAAATAGGCTACATCAACCAGAAAAAGGGGTTGGATTTCCCAAATATTTTAATTGTTGCACATTACGAATAGTCTGTTAAATAGAGTTAACAGATAAGAGCATAGATTAGTTCAACAAAGTAGACAAATCTAAAATAGATGTCTGTAGGTGATTCTGTCATGATGTAAAAAAAATATATATTAAAAATAAAAACCAATACTAAATACTCTCTCATATGTAAATAAGTATGAAAGCGTGATATAAACACAGCATTCTGTGAAATAGTGAAATATAAGTTAAAAAAGGTTTGTGAATATTAATAATATGAAATGATTAAAAACATATAATGATATATTATATAATATTAATTTCCTTAATCTATAACCTTACCCAGTTATTTAATAAATAATCTCATTAATCAATTCTTTGTATGTATTAATAATTTCCAAAGCTATCATGATAGTCAAAATAGTCAGTCTTTTCCATATTCTATGCATTTCTTCATAAAACACTCTAAATGACTGTAAGCAATAATTTATGAGATGTGGAAGCACGTCATGAACACAATACTGTATTGTTATTCAATTAATTCAGATAAATTGAAAAACACATTGTTTACCCATTGAAGTGGGTGACTAATTAATTTACTAAAATTATTTTAAGCATTTATTTTTTTTTATTGAGCAAAAAACTCTTATGAAGCTGTGGTGCTCCACTGGCTCTCTCTCTCTCTCTCTCTCTCTCTCTCTTTCTCTCTCTCTCTCTCTCTCTCTCTCTCTCTCTCTCTCTCTCTCTTTCTACTTGGTTGTTCAGTCCAGAAAATCTGTTGTAGATCAGAGAAACTAAATTAACCCCTTTGACACCTTATATGTGGAGGAAAGTAGTGTTTTATTTGGACTTACTGTATTTTAATACATACAGTCTGAGACATAGAGTAGTTCAGTTTTGATACTGGGCTGCTTTCCTGCAAATGAGGTCTGTGTATTTTGTAATACATACTACTGCCACCTCCTGGAGTTCAAAGTCATGTCCTTTAATTCTGACACAGAACATATGGACATGTTGGCCATCACATGTCATTTCTGAGGTGTGTTTTAAAGAAAATGTAAGGTAATCCTCAGTTGTCCATTCAGCTGCACCCCTTCTTCATTGTTTACTTTTTAGGGCCCTAAGGAAATATGAAAGGCTTTTTAACATCTTATCTGGAACACCAATTAAAAGTTGTTTATATATCCATTGACAGAGACATCAAAAGCAGTTTTGAAAGTTGGTCTGAATAAGGGCAATAACATACCCCTGCATCCATGTCTTTTGGTGCTGACCTCTATCACATCAAGTCTTTTGTACTAGTAACCTGGTCTAATGACAGCCACAAAGCACACTATTTACGTTTCAGGAAGCTGTATTTATGCTGCTTCTTACACCTGTTTAAGGAAGACATACCACAACGACCAGTTGGTTGGGATTCATTCAACCGCATTCTGAAACTTACAGCCAAGTAACAACTGACTTCCACACTGTTCCAAATGATGAGCTCATGCAAGCAACAAAAAGCCATTTGAGTGACCATGTGGTGTACCACATCTAAAACTTGATCTTTTCACTCTAGAAAACTGTCTGTGTATGCATTACATCTGATAATTAATTGTATTAAAAGGTTTTTGACTGCCAGATGTAAGGGTTCAGATAAACACAGAGAATATGTGAGATGACACCTTGCTTGAAAAATGCTAGAGAAGAATAACAAGAAGGTTTTCAGCAGGCCATGGTGCAATAAAACGGCTTACTCATAAAGAGATTAGAAAAATCTTTAAGGTAACCATTTTCCCCACCTGTATGGCTGTGGGAAAATTCAGCATGCACATCATATTAAAAGTGGAATTTATAGAAAATTCAGTTATACTCATTTCTAGATGGTTAATGAGAAAGTGACAGCGTAGGCACACAATTCAGTGGAAGAATAGTGTTACCATACCTGCACTTGGAGGATTTTAAGAAAAGGAATGTGGGCTTCGATGGCTGGAGCTGAGTTAAACATTAAACATAGGGCCCCATGGTAATGTCTGTTGGACATGGCCATAAAAACTAATAGGAGAAACAGAACTCAACTGGGTAATGTCATATTTCATCTCTGACCTGTAAAAACAAATAAGAAATCTGTATGATTGTCAGTTTACTACTTTGAGGCTCAGACTAAGTAGTTTTAACTTTCTGGAATTGAATGGTGTATTTGGTGAATGGAAATTAGAAATTTGCCTGGAATGGTTCTTGGGGTCCATTTTATGATGATTTGTTTGCCTCTTTCAGCTTTGAACAGGTAAATACAACCAGAGACATCAACACAGACAGAGCACACAAGGTAAGCATTTAAAGGCACTTTTACTAGAGATACTTTGGCAACAACAGAAGACAGTGCCATATCATTATTGACTGGGAACACATGGAGTAGTTGTAACTGGTGAAGATTGGAATTCCTTATTCCTGTCTGGTGAAGAGGAAAGAGCCCAACTGCTGTTCTGTTTGAACATTATACAGTTGACGTGGCAGACATGTGTATCCCAGGAGTTTATCACCAAGGCAGCATCATGGGATCTTGGCAGGGTTTTTTCTTTCTGCACTCATTCAACCAGGGAGACAATATGATTGTATTTTAATTATCCAGATCTCATTTTCAGGCAAATGGAAAAGCCAGCGATGTTGTGGAATATCTACTGGACCTCACATTTTGTGAATATTTGGTGGACTTCAATTTTGGAGAAGGAGAGCCCCAGAAGAAATGCCATACAGCTAATGGACCCTTATAAAGGTACAGGGGGAGAAAAAGAGAAGCCTTTTGTCACTACTGTTGCAGATTTATAGATTTAAACCCAACCCTGGCCTTGTCAAAATTTGTGTGAAAGAAAAAAATAACAAATCATCCAGACCTGACATATACTGTATAGATCATGTTCAATTAAAGCCCACCTCTTTTCAAGATACCTTCTAGATTCTTTGGCAGGCACATGGTATGTGGTTGACTGAATCAACATTCAGTGAACTATTAGTGCAAGTTTCTTACCAAGCCTCCTGAGTGTATGTATTGGGTTACAGCAGTGGATCTGGGGGCTGTTTTGGGGCATGCACAATGTGAAACTTTAATAGTATACTGTGTGGCATTTTAAAAATGTTGGCATCATGAAAGAAAAATCAGGGAAAGATTTTTGCTCTGTTTATGTTAATGTGAGCCAGTTGGGTATGAAATCAGGAGTGTAATGAAATACCAACTTGAAATGCAATGATATTGATTACAAATAAATGCATTTCCTTTGAACAATGAGTATATGACAATGTGGATTTTTTCCTTCAATAAGTGAATCTATTATAAGAAATAGGGCATAAAATACAGATTATCAGTATACCAAATATGCAGATTTAATATATTATATCTAAGACTACATCACCACTACGAATAAGTAAAAATTATCACTTTTTGGGTGAATTATATTTAAATGATTTTCTGCTATCATGAAACCATCCATATAGATATATATATACCCTCAAAAATACACAAATACCCTGATTGTAGTTTATTAATCATTAATAATAGTATTGTGAGAGGATATGGAGAAATACACTTTATATTCATTAGCTTTATATTTATAATTATTTATTTATAATTCCAAAATGTGCTTTTTTTCAACTCACGAAGAGCTCTTTAATACGCCTCTGTAAAAATGGAGGAGGATAGATTACAAGGTTTATGTATCTGTTAAAATAATCTAGTGTCCCAGCTGGTGATATTAAAAAAGCAACATGTGTTTTGTGGGAGTGGACATGGTGAAAGTGGACATTTCTCAGCCATTCAGCCAACAGCCATTCCTAAACGTATACAAATATCTGCACCAAACCTGACACTAGATAACTATTTTATTAGAAAAGAAACTAAGGGTGTGGTGTCTGAGATGTTTTCACATTAAGAATTGTGAAGGGAATTTTGTGTCACAATTAAGAATTGTGAAGGGAATACATTTTTCCTAAGGCTAATTAGGGAACATCAGTGTTTTGAATGTTTATCAGGGATCACAGCCAGGTCTGTGTACCGAAATGAACTGTTAAGAAATATTTGCTGATGCCTTCACAATTTCTATGCATGCAACATCTGTTTCCTGTTTTCCGATCTTAGCATGTTCAGGGGGATGTGATAAAATTTTGCATTTGATTTGGAAAGTTATTAATTTGAACTTACAGAAGAAGAAGTTTATCACTGTACTGTCATGTATATGTGATAAATAAAGGCTATATAAATGTGCTACCACATTTCAAAGCTACTGAAAATGATTTAGAATTAAAAAAAAATCAAGGAAGTTACTAATCATAAAGGACTCATTTAAAGCTACATTTTACCAGAATAAGCCATGCTGAATTCAGCTGAGGTCACAAGTTACTTACTAAACTATGGGGACCATTAGTAATTAGAACCAACTCATTATATGGTGAAGAAAATAGAGGACATTGGTTACTAAGGACAGTTAGATAATAGCTAAACTTGAGCATAATATTCATGGAATTTATTATAAAGTAAAAGGGGTCCCTTGTGCAACCATTGAACGACTATTTCATTTAAATGTAAACAAATAGTCATTAAATAAAATGTAATAATTACAGACCTTCGGGTTTATATACAGGTTTTATTTATTACTCATTTTTCACCTTTGTTTATTCTTCTTTTCCTAAATTACTGTAGAATACTTGAATTAAAGTGCAAATAGTTCAAATGTAAGGGCTGTAAAGCCTACTTGCAATAGATATAACGTCAATGTCTATATGTACCTTATGTACAGTCGTAGACAAAAGAGTACTACATTGTATTTTTGTATATTGTGCACCTAAAAAATTGTAAGTTATGGTAAGGGAAAACTTTAAAAGCATATGACTTATTAAAGAATACCAACCCAGTTACAAGGGATAATACAGATAAATATAATCCCGTGTAATCCCGTGTATAATGGAAAACTAAAAATAAGTCGATTGTGCAAAAGTTTGTGAACCCCCTGCCCTATCATCTCCTGGATGTTGGTAAGCCCCGCCCTCAAGCAGGGCGCTTCTCAAGGTATATATGCGCGCGCGTGCTCTCGGTTTCATTGTGGCGGAAATTGCGGCAACATGAAGCGGCTGACTCTGTGTGCGCTTGTTGTCACGTTAATCGCTGCGGTGTTCGCCAAATCACCATATCAGTCTGTTCTTCAGCACAGCCGGATAAGAGGACGACAGCATGGGTAAGGACGTTTAAAACCATACATTCTGCCTACTTTTGGGCTTTCTGCAGTGCTGCAATTCTGTGCGTCACTGCTCTAATGATCAGTTTCATTATTACTACTGAAATAAAAGAGAAGTTTTATTGTTAAACGTGTTATTTGGGACATTATTATTTAGATTTATTTATCTGAGATAGAATACATTTTTGGACACCACTAAAAGTTTGCAAAACAAACAAACTAACTAACTAAAAGCTATAGATGCAAAATAATAATTTAAAAAACCGGTACAATGAAGAGTCGGTTCAATTGATTCTTTTGACTCTTTTTCTTTTTCCTTTTTTTTTGCAGCCCAAACGTTTGCGCTATGCAGAAGATCCAAGGAACCGAGAAGAAGTACTTTACCAACTGCAAGCAGTGGTATCGCCGCAAAATATGCGGCAAACCAACGTAAGTCAACACAAATCGGTCTGAAACACTCTGTGTCAATTCTGTCTGTATTTTTTATCTTTACTTAGGGTTGCATAACGTTTTCACATGTTTAATGGCATGGAAATGATAATGGAAAGATCCTGCAATACTAATATTCATTCATTCATTCATTCATTCATTCATTTTAAGTGCTTTGTCCTGGTCAGGACTGAGTTATTTACCCTGTTGTGACTCACTACAAGTGTGCAAACAGGAAAAAACTATTCTGTGTGTCTGTGAAAAATCTACCCTTACTTTAAGGCGCTGGAAGATGCATTGTTAGTCAGGAGCTTAATAGCAATGGTTTTAAAACTCCAAACAGTGAGGCAGTAAGTTCTGGAATGGCATTAGTGGGCTTTTTTCCCCAGTATCTGGAGAAATTCTTACGTGGTATTCGCCTTTCGATAATTTCCTTATATTGGGTCTGGTTTCTTTTAGGAGAAGTCATTATGGTTGTATCAGCATACCCAACAGTTTAGTCAACTGCAAAAGATAAAAGGTCATGAAATGAGTATTCATTATCCCATGGTCATACTCAGAACAGCACATGGGTTAGGTTTTTTCCTTAGGGACTGGATTCATATTAGATTGCATGTAGGATTTTGTTGCAGTATATGCAAAGCAAATATTGAGTGGAAATAATAATAGTAAAATAACAATAGTTAAAACCATCAATAGGTGACATGGGTTCAGTGCTTTTGCAAAATAAAAGCAGTTGCATTCTTCTTGCCATCACTAAGTGCATTTTAAATCTCTCAGTTTATCAAAGTGTGGCGCATTTTAAAAATGATCTGCAGCAATTTGAAACAGGTCACTATCGTGTAGAGGTCGAGTCAGTTTTCCCCAGCCACTGCTCAAAGAACAATAGTGATAAACGTTAGCAGGCGCCATAGCCTGCAGAGAAGAAAGTTCTTGTCCCTGCTTAAGTCTGAGGCTTATGTGTTCCTGGAGTACTGCTACTTGTCAAGCGAATCATACAACTTTTCTCTGGTGGAATATTTTAATGACTGCTTCTTGAAGAGTGCATGCTTTCCTCTAAACTGTCTACATATCCTTGACATTGCATAACAACATATACAGTTTTGTCTGTGTATAGGAGATATCCATTGTGGTATTTAAGAAGTTGTTATTTGTTGCATATACATTAGAGAAAGTTCTTTTTAATATAGCTGTGCTGCAGTTTGAACCCCCAACCTTCTAATTAGCAGCCCAGAGCCTTAACCACTGAGCCACCACTACCTTGTAATCATGCCTTATTGTATTATTATGCCTTATTGGTGATGTATTACAAATCTGTGGGGTTTTACTGAAAGCCATGAATTGGACAACACAGTGGAAGGATTGACTTTTTAAAAGGAAACTCTTAATTATTGAAAATATCAGAACATTTCAGGCGTTGAATCCTTAGTTATTTAAAAAATGCTAAATGCTGTAAAAAAAAAAAAAAGAAAAGAAAGAAAGAAATTACAATCAAAAGTTGTAAACTAATAATCAGCCATGTTTGAATATTGAAGTAAGCTGATGTATACATACTAAAGGTTCTTGCTAAGTGTAGTGGTTAGGAGACTGGCAGAATTTTATTAGGCTAACTCAACCCCAACTCTACTGTTTAGGCCAAACATCACTATGAAGGGAAGTAACATGTACATATTAGAATCCAAAATAAATATTTAGCAATGGTCACTTGGGCTCTGTCTTTAACCAAAAATCATGGAAGAGGCTTCTTGGGAAATCACACCTCCACATCTCTTCCTATCATTGCTGTAGTGGAGATTATTTTAAAAAGTAGCTATGCATATAATACAGTACAAATCTGCCAAGAATTTTATTAGATTGTGCTCCCACATGGAGCCTCTTCTGTAATTTGTGGACTGCAGAAGTGTCACCTTGTGCAAAATTTATTTTGGACCATTTCTCTTGAATCTGTTGAAACTAGTGTTCACACAGTATAAAGGGAGGTGCACAAAAATGGAGTTCTGAGATTTACTTATTATAAGAAAGCTATATTGATTCTGTCTATACAGCATGAATGTGTATGACATGTGCAATAGGTGCTTTTTGTATACCTCTGATATGTCTTTACACATATTCACATTTTAACCAGTATCAATAGCGGGCATGTTTGGAATCTAAGAATTGTTTAGGATGTATTTCTTGCATTCTGCATTTACCATATTCTTGTTTGTCTTTTCATTTCTGTGTTACTTACCTTTTTAGGGTATCTACTGAATTTCTGATGGCGAGTTCAGCTTGAAGGACTGATGCTAATAATGGCTTCCATGTGTCTCATGTACCATGCAGCTATGAGTCTTTGTGAGGCTGAATTGTTCATAATGTTGAGTGCTATTCTGTGGTCTCCACTATGCCGTGGGGAGTGAGTCAGGCTCAAAGCGTAGCTACAGACTCCACAGAAGTTCTCTTTGATTGACGTCCAGTTTAATGTTCCCACAGGGGGGGAAAGGTGTTATTGGTTTCTGGCCTGAACATTCCACAGACATGTATATGAGGGTCAAAGAGAAACCACATGTGCAGAGTGTTACATTTGTAGGCATATATATATATATATATATATATACACACACACACACACACACACACACACACATTCATACACAAACACTTTTATCATTGCTATTCATCATTCTTAAAGCCTAGCCTAGGGCTTGCAAATGAAGAGTAAAAAGACTGCAAGACAGAAGAAGACTTGTTTTATTCATCTTTTCCTTTACTTAACAGTGTCTCTTTCATAGCATATTCTCATGAATGCCAGAGAGGAAGTGAGAGTTACCGTGGGTGCTCAGATGTTTTTAGAAAATGACTGCTTGCACTGAGTCAGGTCAAAGGCTGTAATATACCCCAAACACAGACAAATCATTCACAACTAACTCCTCATCCTCTGAATGTGCATGACATCTGTTGAGTAAGGCTGTAAACGGACACCAAGTGACTTGTGAAAACAAAACTTAGGCTATCAATTTGAACTTGATTTAGCTTTTTGGGAGTGTTGAAGCCTATGGTTTTCTGTATTTTGGAGCAACAATCTTTTCTTTGTGTGTCTGGATGTTTGCAGGTCAGCTGAGGAGAGATGGTTTGTAAGAGACATAAGAAAGCCAACACAGTTATTTTATAAATGAACGTTACCTGGAAGTGGATTTGCTAAAATCCATGATATACCTAAGCCACTTTTGCTCTGGCTTTGGGTCATTCAACATTTAACATTTAACAAATTCCACAGCCAGTTATTTTTGTATAATTAATGTTTCTAAATTTTCTTGTAGTCTGCTGGTGAATAAGTCATACAAACACTTCTCACAATGTTGTTCTTATGATGATAAGTTTTATTTGGATTCCCTCAAAAGGTGCAAGAGCTTCAGAGTATAAATAGCCTGACCAATGATTTTTCATATATAGTATAAGGTCTTGGGAGACATGTTGGTGGCAGTGGGAAGCACTCACATCTCCAGAATTGACTCTGAGCTTGTGTTACTGTTTGTGCTGCGTTTCTATACATGTTCTCCTCCAGTCTGTGTGGATTTGATCTAGGTTCTCCAGTTACCTCTCACTTCCCAAAAACATGTCAGTAAATGCCCTTGTCTGAACGAGTGAATCTATGTGTACATCGTTCCTCCTTTGATGGAAAGACATCCCGTCCATGGTGTATTTACAGGGTGTATTCCACACTTAGTATTTTTTGTATAGGCTCTGGAACAACTGTGATCCTCACCTGAATAAAGCTGTTACAGCATGTGAATATATATGATTAATATATTGTGGGTGCCTTGGCTGGAACCTTAGCTGGAACCTTTGCTGGGCCCCGTACCCATCTTGCATGGACACCTGACCCCCCTGAGCACCCTGCCCCTCAAGCCAACATATGTAATACAAAACACATGCATCACTCACTACATTGTACATCCATTATGAGTACTTGAGTTGTCTTTGTGATGGCAGTTTTTTATGTAAAAACCTTGTAAAGTTCCAGTTTTAACTCAGTGGCCAGAAATGACAGCTTTTTGAGACTTCATTGGCCTATAAATAACATTTATGAATTAATTTTAGATTATGTGATTTTGCAGTCATTGGCTAGTGTTCAGTGTGGCATGTTGTGCATGACAGTGTAATAGCATAATCATTCATTTTAGATTGTTGATGGTCCCTTTGTGGCCAACAACTCATTTGGCTGGTAATTTTAATCTTTACTTGTAAAATTGCATGTGTGAAAGAAGCTATACAGTGTCACCTTTAGTGTCCACTTAGGGTATTTTCTTTGCTGTAGCAGTTGTTAGTTTGTCAATAGACATTTAAAACTGAATGAACAAATTACAGAATGTTGCTAAGGAAATTGTGCTGTTTGTTTTGACATCCATGCCATTATAGGAACTGATATTTTTAGCAAGAACCAGACAATATGCTGACTAAGCTGGAATTGGCTTTATAGCTGATGGTGATGTCCATTAGACTCATGCAACTTTTCTTGTGGAAAACATAATGTGGTATTTAGAAATGTAATATACACTGTGCTTGAAATATCCAGCCATGGTGTTTATTTATCCGATGTCCATGGCTACCAACATTGTTTATGCTGGTGGAGAACAAATTAGAGTTGAGTTAACATCTGTTATGATAAACAGTTTGGTGTGCTTTTTACTTTTACAAGTGTAACCCGTTCCTTAATCTTAGAATTTTCTACTTTGGATGACTAAGGTCTTTGTACATTCTATATTAAGCAAGTATCTCAAAAATCTAAGTATCTCAAGGAACCACCTATATTATTCAAAATTAGTATATCATTTAGGAGATTAGACAGATATATATATATTTTATTCTCATTAAACCATCTAGTGAGCCCGTATGCTAAGGTGGATGGGTGTATTCATGCCTTTCAAAGAAAACTTAAACCATACCAGCAAAATATATGATGGATTATGTAATAGTTTCTGTGTTGGTTAACTATATTATATTGGTTATTTATACAAATAGATTCTGTTATGAAATGTATATGTGCACTGTTACATGGCCAAAAAAGTTAAGTGTGCCCTGTAAGTGCATTAAATGTGCCAGAAATGATGTAACTTACATTTTAAATATGCTATATTTTATTTGATTTAAAACAGTCAAAATATATTACAGAGTGATAATTGTATTTCTTGACCACAAAAATATCCAGTAGTCTTGTGTTTGTACCTAGGCTTAGCAGTTCTTAAGAAAGATTCTTTACTGTTTGTACTGGCAGGAGTTATTACTTTAGTATGAGTCTCTAACTCCTTCTCTGGAGGTTCCTCTGGCTGGTGATGTGTCATTGGTTTTTCCCTAAACAGATTTCATTTGATGGCCTTCCAGGGCCAACTGAAGCCTCAGAGGACATTTATTGGAAACATATCTAAATGGAAACAATGTGGGATAGTCCAGTCTGCCTAGTATCTGTGTACAATGAAGTGTGAACGATTGGAGCTGCTATGGTATTAAGATCCTTAGGAATAATACAAAAGAAAAAAATAGGCAAGCTTTTCAGATAAAATAACAATACTATTATCTGATAATATATCCTAGCAGAAACTTTTTTGGGGTTGGGTTTGTTTTAATTCACTTCTTTACTCAGTAGAGTTATGCAGATTGATATTACTAGTGATATTCCTGGCTGTATAATAAATAAATAAATTAATTAATGATGATGATTATCATGACCCGAGGTAGTTCGGATAAGCGGTAGAAAATGAGTGAGTGAGTGAGAGTGATGATGATTATGATGATTATGATATTGTTATAATCTTAACCAATATTATAAGTATTGCCTTGCTATGATTTTATTTTTTGAAAACTATTAAAAATATATAATCTTTTAACCATAAAGTTTGTAACAATTTTTGCAAAGAGCAATGGAAAAAAAATTCCCTCTTTATGTAATACATGAATACATGAAAGTTTATGTGAAGGTAAATGCTAGTGAATTCTATCTTGTGATTGTGACTATGATAATTGATGTATTGTGATATACCTTTTATTCTCTTGAATTTGCCTTACAGTGTGATTACCTATGAATGTTGCCCTGGATATGAAAAGATGATGGGAGAAAAGGGCTGTCCTGCAGGTTTGAATATTCTAATTTTAAAATTCAGTGTTTTTTTGTTTAAAGTAATTTTTCACCAAAATTAATATATCTGAGATTATTCATAGGGGTATGATGAATATTGTTCTTGGTCTCCACCAGTATTACCTTTGGTGAATATCTACAACACCATGGGGGTGGTTGGAGCCACTACTACTAAGATATATTCTGAAAGAGCTAAATTGAGAGAGGAAATTGAAGGACCTGGCAGTTTCACATTCTTTGCCCCAAGTAATGAGGCCTGGTCTGCTCTTCCCATTGTGAGTGCACATTTCACTGTTTTTACAACTTTAAGCTTAGTCCAACCACATAATGCGCATTACATGTTTCAGTAAATGCCTTTAATGTGTTTTGGAAGAACCAAAAATGATATAGCACTATTATTTCAGGAAATTCTGGATGCCTTGGTGAGCAATGTCAACATTGAGCTCCTCAATGCATTGCATTACCACATGATAAACAAACGCTTGACTTCAGATGACCTTAAGCATGGGTCATCCTTCTCCTCAATGTACCAGGATTTTGATGTTCATATCCATCACTATTCCAATGGTGTAAGTGATTTCTGGTTTGACTTATAAGATTAAACCAAAAGAAAACACCAGCATTCATGTTTATAATAGTGCCTCCAGTGCTATGCTGTTTATTTTATCTTCTCTTTGCCCACACTACTTAACATTGCAGTGTAGAGTCAGTCCTTGCCAAGCTGCTAAACCTTAAACTATTTTCCACTGGTGTCTGAGCATGAATGTTTTGCAAATACTGTACACATTTGAGTATACAGTACAATTTCCATAGAATCACTGGTTTTAAGCACATTATTACTAATACTTAATATCATTAGTACTAAATTTAGAAGGGAGGAGCAAATATCATTTGTTAACACTATTGATATTACTGTAAAAATTATTTCTCTAGATTGTGACTGTAAACTGTGCAAGGCTGGTGAAGACTGACCAGCATGCAACTAATGGAATAGTTCACGTTGTTGACAGAGTTATCACAGCTGTCACCAACAATATCCAGTCTTTTCTCGAAACTGATGATGATCTGACAACCCTGCAAGTATGATGATAATTCCTTACACATTATTTCCTGGATAGAATTATCTAAACAAGTTTTAATAAGAAATTTTGAAGAAGTCAATAATGTCAGATTTTCTTAATTTGGAGAAAAAAATCTATTATTTTATGTACAGAATTCACTTTTCACCTTTTATTTTAGAAAGCTGTCGATGATGCTGGTCTTACCTCAGTGTTAGAGAATCAGGGTTCCTACACTGTATTTGCTCCAACCAATGAAGCATTTGAGAAGATTCCTCCAGAGATGATGAACAGAATCTTGAACGATCCAGTTGCTCTTAAAGGTGAGTTTGATTAACAGAATGAACTGTATATATATATATTACAGGAATGTTTAAATTATTTAAACATGTTAATGAATATTAGTTGTATATAGAATGTCTTGTTTAAAGAAAGAGAGGTTTGCATGGGACTGATTGTTTAAAGGTGCTTTAAAAATGTTACACTACATTAAAGGGGTGGTAAAACACGTTTTTTCGAAGGCTTGATTGTGTTTGTGGGGTGCACTGTAACATGTGTTCATGCTTAATTTTTAAAAAAATGCATTATTTTTCATATATTTTCCTTGTAAAACGGTCTGATGGTTTCCGGGTTCTATGAAGCCAGTCCCTCAAAAATAGCAATGGGCTTAGATTGGTTAGTTGGCCCAGTGTGTTGTGATTCGCTAACCGCCTAGTGCACGTTTTTCGGAAACAGCACGCCCCTTACCTTTACCAGTAGTCTTATTTAATATTCTCGGAGGAGGGGTTTATGTAAATATCGGGGTTAGTGACGTCAGCAACCCTGGAGAAATGTCGTGTAGTCCCTACCGGCCGTTTGCTGTAGTCCTTAGAAATGGATTTCTTTAAAAGCAAATATCTCCCTTTGCTTAAAACTTTGAACGTTGTAACTTTGCAGATGTTGTTTATGCTCAAACAGGAACATTACACACTAGCTAAATTAGAAAAGTGAAATCGTGTTTTACCACCCCTTTAAATGGAACTAATAAAAGTATAATTTGTCATTCTGTAATTTATAAAAAAAAAGAAATATTGGCAAGTTGCCGTGGTATAATAGGAATAAAACTCTTGGATCAGGGACAACTTTAAAATATGCTGTGAATGTCCAGGACAGATCCATAGAAAAAGTGCATTAGTGCATTTTATTGAAATCAATGATTTGTTCACATTTAAGCCTAAAAGAATGAAACTTATATTTAGAGTTGTATCCATATTATTTTATTTCCCAGATTTGCTGAATTACCACATCCTGAAGACCATGCACTGTGCCGAGTCCATTTTGGCAGGGACTCCCCTAGAGACACTTCAAGGCACAGTGCTGGAGGTGGGCTGTGAAGACGACAAAATGACCCTCAATGGCAAAGCCATTGTGACAAGCAGAGACAAACTGGGCACCAATGGAGTTGTCCATTACATTAATGAGCTTCTCATCCCTGACTCAGGTACCACCGCAGGCGCTCATATTCATTCTTATTTTTTCACTGTCATGTTATATTAACAGCTGGTTTTTGTTATTGTATAATAGTTAAGACCCTGAAGGAACTTGCTGAAGGTGATCCCCAAGTTTCCACAGCTACTAGGCTTTTCACAGATGCTGGTCTAAATCCTCAACTTTCGGGGTCTGAAGCATTTACATTGATAGCACCTCAAGATGATGCTTTCAAAGGTTGGGATACAGGCATTTCTATTAATAGCTACATCGCTAAACTTTCTCAGCCTAATTGTATTTCACATGTATTATATGTGAACAGGTACTGTTTCTATGACACCTGAGATGAGAAAACTCATGAGGAAGCATGTTCTGAAGGGGAAACTCTCCTCCAAGGGTTTGTACCATGGACAGGAGCTGGAAACTCTTGATGGAACTAAACTTAGAGTGTTTGTGTATAGAAATGTAAGTTATATTCATACTGTAATTCTAACAAGACAAAGACTAGCTCATGTTAATTGCAATGATGTCTTAATGCTTATAATTTATGACTCATTTTATGAACTTTTAGAATAGATTTGGGAAATTCCATTTGTTGATTTCTTTCCCACACAAATTTGAAGTCAGTCATGTCATCCAGCTTTCACTATGACACATTACATAAGCATTACATAATATGGAATATATGTGACATTGTTTTGTCTCTGTGGCTTTTTGTAGATTCATTATGTGAAAACATTACTATGATTATGACTGGGCTACAATGCCAAAGTCTGAGGATAAGATGATATGTTAGACAACCCAATAATTTGTCACATTGATTTCAAGCATTTAATGTCCACTTATGTTCTTGGTACTGGTGGTGTAGCTCAAACTTCAAAAGTCTCACGTTTCTAATGCGTAATGGAGTTTGCAGATCACCGGAAACCTCTCCTCTGGATCACCCTAACATTTTCCACAGCTGACTTGCACACCATCAGTCATCCAAGAAACACAAATTTAGCATCCTTCATGGGTAAAACAAACCACAATGAACTTACCGCTGCTCTGTCCTTTGCAGAACCTCTGCATCGAGAATGCCTGTATTGCTGCCCATGACAAAAATGGTCGCCATGGCACTATGTTCATCGTGGATAAGATTCTGTCTCCCCCCATGGGCACTGTTATGGATGTTCTAAAGGCAGACAGTCGTTTCAGGTGAGCAGCATATCACAGCAAAAACATGAATTATGCTTGACTATAACTAAAGAGGTAAAGTCAAGAAATAATTACAGACACAAAACCCATTATCTCACAGGTGCTGCCTGGATATGTGCGGCTATTTTGTGTTTTCAACAGTCCTCTTTTAAGCTTAAAAGCTCCATAAATTCTCAAGCAGGAAAAATCTCTTGGAAAGGGATTGTAATGGTTTTACCAGAGTCGTAGGTTGTAAAGAGTATATACAGCTGCTTCCCCTCCCACATACAGTACAGTACATCCAAAGAAGTCAGTGTCATTATACTCAACACTTTGAGAGTTTAATATTCTAAAATTCTGCCCAAATTTTGACATTCCATTTAGAAAAAAAATAATCTGAAATCTTCATTTCCAGATCAACAAGGCCTACACTTGTCATATATATACTTTAAAAACGAATAACAGCAGCTGAAAACTGATTGAAACTTATTAATCTTTGAGATACTGTTTGGTTTTATATTAATTTCTGTCTGTCTTTTCTAATAAAGAATAGATTATGTTGTAATCTATTCAAATCTCTTATGCTAGCAGACAGAATATAAATCAGCTTTATCTGTGAATTTGGAAATACATTATATTATCTAAAGGTTGTGACCATAATATGTATATGTCATATGCGTATGTGTTTCTTGAACATTCCATTCTTGATTTAGCCCCTCTTCTGAAGTTATAATAATGTCCACTCTTTTGGAAAATGGCTGTGGAGATTTGTCCATTCAGAGAGCATTTGTGAGGTCAGGCACTGATGATAAGAGAGAAGGTCTGGGGTTCATTTGGCATGACAGAAAGGTGTTCATTGGGGTTGAGGCCAGGCCTTTCTTGAAGGACACTTGAATTCCACTTGAACCTTCAGAGACTTTGCCTCGTGCACAAGGGCAAGTTTGGGGAAGAACCATATATAGGTGTGATAGTCAGATGTTCAAATAGGTTTTTAAAATATTTCACTAAAGCAGCATTTTATTTAATTTAAATTAAAATAAAAATAAAACAGACAGAGCCTTTGTTTCAAAATGATCACTAGTAATTTACATGGATTTTTTTTGTGTTGGATTGGGTGGAGTTTGGATTCTTAATGTTTTTTATGCAATTTACTATCTCACAGCACCTTGGTTGGCAACATACAGAGGGCAGGCATGACTGAGCTGCTAAACAAGAAAGGAACTTACACCATCTTTGCCCCCACCAGTGATGCCTTCCGTGCCATGCCCACAGCTGATCTCAACAAAATTATGAGTACTGTGCTTTCCTTTCTACTTCTGGCTTGTGTATTTAAAAAACATGAATTCATCTCTTTGTAAGTTCTTCTGCATTCCTGTTCATAACTTATAGCTGTTGGTAATGGTCTGTTTAGGAGATCCCAGAGAGCTTGCCAACCTTCTGAAGTACCACATAGGTGAGGAGTTTCTTATTAGTGGTGGTGTGACCTCTCATACCAGAATGAAGCCCATGTCAGGAGAAAAGCTCGAGCTAGGCATGGTGAGGACACAACAGCTGTGTAAATTTGCAAAATCTGAAATTTGCTTTTGCAGACTTATGTGTAACTAGGAACAACTGTATAAATGCTTGTTTTTGCCAACTCATAGTATAGTTAAAGGAATATTTTAAGCAATTACTTTGTTTTTTACTTTTTCATTTCTAGAGGAACTCCACTTTGTACGTCAATAGGGTGCAAGTCATTGACGGTGACATGATGGCTACTAATGGAGTCGTACATGCCATTAATTCAATCATAAAGCCACTGCGTAAGTAATAATATAATAATCTTGCTTTTTTTTTAAATTAAAAACTCATTTATATTTCATGCAAAGTTCAGTCATTTGTTACCTTTTATTGTATTTAATTTTAGCTCCCAAAGCTGTGAGTGACCAGGCAGAGGACTCTTCAGCAAAACATACCTCTGCAGTAAGGGTAAGTTATATTCTGCTATATGTTTAGTAAAATAATTAGTGCTTAAAAATAAAATTTCTGTTTGCAAACCGGAACTTTTTTCCCCCCACACAGGCTGGCAGACAAGTTCTAAAAAAGGGTAAATATTCTTTAACAAATTACTAGGAAATTAAATATGTTTGATCATTTCATTTCTAATAGTGAAAGTAAAAGAAATAATAAATGACTGCTTATTTTATCATATTTCAGATGATCTTTTCCATAAGGTTGTGAACAGTCCTTCCAGCAGAACAATGACTCAAGTCCAGTAAACTCAGTGATTTTAAGAAAAACTGAAGTTAGTCCCAATCACCACTGCTCTTGAAAGACTAACATGCACAATGAGTTATTGTTCTGTAAGCAGTGAATTGATAAATTAACTGATTTACAGCAAAACTAACTTCAACACACCAAGGGAAATGGATACATTAAAGGTGGAATCATTTTACTATTGTATGAGAATACCAAAGACTGTGTTGATGGTAATTACTGTAGTTATATATTTGTTTAATTGACTTGTATCTCAATTTAAATCTGATTTAGAGCTCTAGAGCCAACTTTTGAGAAATGCTTTTTAAACTTTTTAATTTGTTTTCTACATTTGGGTTTTTATTTTGTTTTGTTTTTTATTGTTTTTATATACATGTAGCATGTTTGCATGGATTAAGTTGGAACAAAAATTGCTATTCAAGCACAAGCAGTGCAGGCCAGGTTTAGATTTTTTAGGGGCAGAAGCTGTTCCTGTGAAAATACACTCTATTTAGAATTTATTGTACACATGTTTGACAAAAGTGTCATTTCTGTGTACCCGCTAAGCAGACTCCTTAGCTGAGATCTTATAGACAAAATGCCTGCATGTCTCTAATCCAGCCAAAATAAAA
>NC_083472.1:7942500-8032500 GCF_030014155.1 Tachysurus vachellii | reverse complement strand
CTTGATGAGATCTTCCACTACACACACCCATCTCTGTTTCACAAAGCCGACTACAGCGCCGATCCGTTTGCATGCGATTCACTAAACTAGGTCTGCTCAAGTGTATACAAGGTCTGAGCTTTTTTTTAGTGTCCACTTAGTGTCTGTAAAACGTCAGCAGCAACATAGAATCGCGTATAATATGAAATTATTACCAAAGAATGTCTTATAATCTCATGCTACTGATTAAAAGTCTTATTTCAGGAATTTACAGTCTTATCGTAATCTGTCAGCCGTGAGTGCTACTGAGCGGAGTGCTGATTGATCCAGACAATGAGACCATTGCAATGAGCTGTGGTGGTTAATGATATTTCGAGCTTATACGTAGCATTTACGGTTTTACGGCATGGGTGAATGTAATTAATGTTAATAATGAGAGATAAGGGCCTGCTGTCCTAGTACTTATGCAGATTGGGAAGAGTTGTGGACGCACAGGTTGGCTAAATCATTGTGAGCATTTGTGGCACTAATGCAGGTGTTCATCCTGATTCCAGAGGCTTCATGCACACACAGAGACCCTGCTGCGGTTGCTGCTGCTGCTCTTTTTAGCACTCTCCTCACATCCTTCTCACGTGCCCCTGAGTCATCTTGCTCTTCTCCTCCTCCTACAGCTCGCCCCATCCTCAGCACTCAGGAGTGGCCGAGCGACCGCAGCTAATCAATCTCAACATATGCTTGCCGTCTCACATATCCACGTGTCTTTGTCTTTTTTTTTTTTTTTTTTTACCTTTTTTGGTCCTTCCTTCCGCTTTTCCTCGATTCTCCCGCTCTCTTTCCTTCTCTCTATGTTATGGAGAGCCTTGCTATCAATCAATAAAAACCTCCTTGGTGATGGTGGGTTAAGGTCACTGAGCTGGGACAGCACACACATAGCAACACACACATATTTCTGCATACACTGCAGCACACAAGGACATGCTGAACATATAAAATACATCAGCACTTAATGGTGTAGAGCTAGAACTGGTCATGGGAGAGAAAGCCACTGAGGTGTGACTCACATACCGAGACTGACCTTATTTACGGCAACGGTAGATTCCCTCCCATTTTGCCCCCTTACTGATACACTAAGAGACCGATAGACCAACTATTTCTCACCTCGGTAACCTAAATATCTTCATACACACCAGCGATTCCATTTTTAGCTTATTACAATTCAAATAATGTAGATGCATAATTAATATCATTATGAGCATAACCTACACACCTTGGTGAACGCACTGAACCTTCACATTTGGATCTTATATATATATATATATATATATATATATATATATATATATATATATATATATATATATATATATATATATATTTTTTTTTTTTTTTGGGGGGGGGGGGGGATGGGTGTTTGCATAATTAATATAATTTTCATTAAACACTGCTTCTTGTCTTTTTGTGCCATCTTGTCCTTGAGTCCTTGCTGTACTTTTTTTTAAAGTAAAGAATCATGAATTTTTTGCATCTATTTATTTTATCAGCAGCATTTACACTTTAAAGAACATTAACTGATACTATGACGTGAGGGCTTCGGTTTCTGTACATTAAACAAGCCCTTATCAAAGGGCATCAAGATAAAAAAAAAATAAATAAAATCTCATTCCTGATCACCTTCACACTCATGACTGCTTTACTGTCCCTTATATACAGTCATGCGGAGCAAAGTGTCTGACCGATGAGTTTTGCACCCAGCCATACATGGCCAGGCCACTGGAGGGGATTGAGGGGCAGCTGGCATGTGACAAGGTCACTGGACAGCCAGAGAACAATATCAGGACTCTGAATGTTCCTAAATTACTGCTGATAAACTGAGGCATGTAACAAACATAGAAACTTAAGCAAGAATTTAATTGACAAAAGTATAAGGGATTTAAAATTATATCTATTTAGCTTTTCCGTTTGTCAGACCTACAGGTGACTGACTAGCTGACTAGCCTGTTCTCGATACATTGCCCGATGTAACAAAACAAAAATTTTCACTCTTCATGAAACAGACTTTTAAACATTAACAGTTATGGTTAGCGCGCTAAAAGGCAGAAAGTGTGGTGTGTAGACAAACTGACACATGACACACTCATATGAAGTGTGTTAAGCATTAACACTGCTTGGGTGAAGACACAACGTGTAAGACGCATGCGTATGGTATTTACTACTTTTGAATTATTGAATCCAGAACTAAAATGTTGATGTTTCTAAATAAGGCAGATGGTTTAATGCACTCAGAACCATCACCACTCTGTCTGAATTTAAATCAAGGCTTAAGACCCACCTTTTCAACCTTCACTACCAGTAAATGGATATATATTAGGAGTCCTTAATTTTTCTGAAATGTGGTGTATGTACTGTGTACTATGTAGAGTCCTATCTCTTGTACTGTATGTTTTTGCGTTTAGTCCTGTCTTCTGTTATTATCTCATGCAGCTGCATGTGATCTTTCGTTCTGGGCAAATGTCCGACGTCTATGTATGTATATGTATGAACCTTCGTCCTGGGCAAATGCCCGACGTATATGTATGTTACCTTGTAAAGGCGCTATATAAATGAAACATATTATTATTATTATTATTAATGAACTCATGTCTTTTCCAAGTTATTTTGTACTCATCTGATATAAAAGTAGATATTACTGATACTTCTGTTTTGATTCTGATGCTATTACTTTATATGCTTTCACATTGTCAGTATAAAAGCGGTATGTGCTAGCATACTGAATGTCTCTTCACTGCATTGTAAATAAAAGGCCTAAGTATGTCTTGATTTGAGGAGTCTAGTCACCGACTGACAAAAATTGGGAACTATTCACCCTTCTCCTTCACCCACAGGCTAATAGGCTCTTATCTAGGTGGCCTGTTCCCTTTCAGCATGCAGCTATCTAAGGTACGTTATATATAGCTGTTATCCTTGGTCTTATGACTGGCTTACACAAGCTGCTTGTGACGGGCCAGGCATTAAACAGTGCTGATGCCAAATGCAGATGGGCCAGGACTGAGTGCTTCTCCCGGCTTTCGCTTGCTCTATCAAACACAGACACACTCACACACTCACACACCACCCACAACCACATAACCCTTCAGCCCACTCCTAGACAGAGCCTGACGCTACTACTAAATGGATTCCCTCACAGAGAGCTCTTCCAAAGCTTGGAGACTGGGCAGGAAGATATTTACAACTTTTTGTTAGATCTGAGGGAGATATTAGCATGTGACAGAGGAACTGACTAATTTAATTTTGTTGGATGAACCCTTTTAAATAGGTGGCACATCTCATTAAATGCTTTAAGCACCGATTAAACGTGCCGTTCTCAGGTAGTTTAAGACATGCTTTCTACTGCAGTCGTGGAGACAGTCAAAATTAACTCTAGACAGATAGAAGTAGGGCAGTTAAAGGAAAATCTGGGGCAGCAATGTACAGTGGAAAAGACATCATCCTCCCTGTTGCATGTTGACATATGATTGATACAAGACTCAATTCCGTAGCTGCGAGCTGGAAAAACGTATTTATTTATTTATTTTAAAATATTCAGCCTCCGCAATCAGTCAATCTTTAAAAATCCATTCTCAGAAAAAAAATCCTACTGGGGCTTATATTAAACCATATTTGTACCATATCCTACTAGACCTAAATGGACCTTGATAAACATTAGTAGATACAAAGTAGTACATTTCCTAACAAAACTTTTCCATTAACACAACATTTGAACACAGCAGGTGGTGGAGTTAAGATGGAAAATGTCCGAGTCCTAGTGCCCTTAAACACACCAGGACAGTAATGGGATCATGGTGAACTGAATACAGTTCTTAGAAAAAGGAAAATAAAACACTTCTGCCAATTCCTGAGGGGGGAAATGGACAGAAAAAAAAAATGGGCTGCTAAGAGAAGGAGGTAAAATAGTGAGTGACAATATCCTTATTCATGAGTGTTAAATTCCCAAATTAGAAGAGAATCCCAAACCCAATAACTCTAACGATCACCTCTAAAACACTGAACAGATATAAGGCAGTGGTTTTTCTGGTGGAAAATCCGAGCCAACCTTAGCCAAGAACTGGAAGTGTTCCAAATTGGCTTAGTTTTATTCCATTCTCCATTTCTAAAGCTCTTCTCTAATCTACACAAATGCAGTCACTAAATCCTTCCTGTCACATGTCTTAGGCATGTCCTTATTGCACAGTATTTAAATGAAACTATTTTGTCAAATTACAGAAATACCAGACATGATTATCATAAATAAATAAAAAATTAATTTAAAAAAAAAAGTTTTTCAAAAGGTTTTTGACCATTTTTGTTTGCAGGACAAACTTTTAGAATCCTGTAAGGTTGTTGTAGAACATCATTTATTATGTTACTGCAGGGATTCCCAGCATGTTCTGACATTTAAAGTCTAGAGACAAATCCGGTGAAGACGGATAACTTCTTTACATGTCTTTTTCACCATGGTGCTTGAGTTCTGTGAAAATCTGTTTAGCTCTCCTGGATATACTCTAGTCTACTTACTTTAACTGAGAAAGTAATACCTGAAATACTATGCTGTAGCACCATATGGAGGTTTGTCTGGACACCATGACCACAGTTCTAGGAAGATTAAGATTAGTGACCCTAGTTTCCATCTGTTACTCAGGGCAGTGATACCGATGCCTCAAAGCCAGACGTTTATTTTGTTTTTTTGTTTTTTTTTATTTCTTTTACACTGATGCACCATCATTGATATATTAACAACACCTAACTGTTTTGGAGTGCTGAACTCAATTTGAACCACCGTCTAAGGTTTATAGAACATGAAACGGTTATCAGCAATGCATTAGAGAAAGAAAGGCACAACAATGCAGGAGCAACACATAAGGTTACCAGAAAAAAAAAAGAATAGATAATTGTAGGGGAAAATTCCCAGAGGGAATGGGTAATTTGAAATTTCCCTGGAGATACCCATCAAATCTAATGAATATAGGCTTACAGTATGCCGGCATATTTAACATAGCCTTTTTTATTTTGGACACTGCAAAGCTCAGACAGAACTCATTCAATGTGGTATGCATTTACGCTAAGGGAGGATCATTGGGATATGGGTTAAAGCTAATAATTACCTGCCAAAACTATCAGAAGAATAAAGGAAGGACATGCCAGAAACTGTTATTAATGAATAATTCTTCTCATGTTCTGCAAGGACTTGATTCTCATCACGTCTAAGCGGCAGTGTGTCTTAGCCTGTCAGTGTCTTCCACAGGGCAAATCTACTGATGGAAGCAGCAAAAGAGCAAGCTAGACATTCTAGCTAATGAGATGAAAGAGGGAGTAGCACAAAAAAAAAAAAGATTGGGCTTTTACTTATTTCTGGGAACCAATTACAGTAAAAATGGCATTCTCTTGTTGACTGCTGCTGAGCTGTGAGTAAAAATAATGCTCTGCTGTGAAATACACCCCAAGTTACATTTACATCACAGGGCAGATTCTATTACTGAACAGTTTGCATCAATGAACTACTGTAAATGTCTGAACCTGTAGCCAAAAATGATGTCATGTTATTCCAGTATAACTTGTCATCATTAAGAGAAATCTTATCAGTGTTTAAATAAATAAATAATTAAAACACAACCTCACACAATTTAAGGAATTCGTGGACAGCAGAAACATAAGCTTGTCTGGCAAGGATACAAAAATAAGACTCCTGATCCAAGCCTGTATGTTACTCAAAGATATAGGAGAGAAAAGATCAGCAGGAGATCCAAAGGGTTGTCAACACTCCTAAGCTCTCCAAGCCAGATCATTTTCACGGGTGTGCAATGAGTAGCCCTTCTCCAGTTTCAGATCCTTGTGTATGACCGTTAGCAGGCCTCTGTATGTCTCATGCTCCTTAAGCAATTTTGTGAGTCTGGCAGTAGAGCTGCAGCCCAAGCTCAAATTAACACCACTGTGGGCATGTGGCACCTAGGAGATGCTGAGGTAATTGTACCTGATGCAGTCACGACTATTGCTAAGGAGAGTGGGGGTGTTTCAGGACAATACAAGTACTATTTCTAGGCTGTCACAAAGCTACCGTCTCTTAGGAAACTCCAAAAGACTAAAAACAATGCCTCAGTCACTCCACTTTAAATTGACAAAGCAAATGTTATGAACAAGACTAAAAGTCATTTTGTGTTAGTCGTTCTAATTATGTGTCATCTGGGCAGCTCTGCTCATCAGTTTTAAGTTATAGAGAAGAATAAAAAAGGTCAGTGAGAGAGCAGGATGTATATTAAGCCACAACATAGCCGTTGGATGTGTGTAAGAGGAGCCTGAGTCACGATAGCCAAGTACGATGGCAAGAGCCCAGATCGGACTAATTCGCATGCTGGAGTCAGCATCCGTCGGTGCCCTCGCTCTTAGGCAACATGGACTGCGGTAATTAAATCAAACGGCTTTTGTAGGCAGCATTCCTCGAACAGGACAGCAGGCAGAGTTATTAAAGTTTGTTCTTTTAGAGTAACCATTCTTCTGTGAGCTGGGATTATAACACACTCTGAATGCGCAGTGTCCTTGGATGTGGGCTTCATTGTATGCACAACCCTCATATCCATAATATTTGGAGGTAGCCTAGGACAAAGTGACCACAGCATACAATACGTTATACGTTTAGCTTGAGAATAGTGTACTGTGAGACCCCAGGCTCTATCCTTTGCTCACGTTATGTGGGTTCACAGCAATATGAAGAATCTCTTCTTTCTTCAAAGGGCACCACAAGGGGTCAGTCAAGGCTCCTTACCTTCAGGGAGCTCAGTAGGTCACACATTCCTTCCAAGTATTCATTTCACAACATAGATTACAACCTTCAGAAGAGTCAATGGCATGACCATGAGTCATATTCGGCCACTCCTTCTCATCAATCTCATGGATTGCATAAGAAGTATTACAAAGCATTTGGACTAACTTGGTATTCATGTATCTGTAAAATTGGATAGATATTCAATAAACTACACTAGACACCAACTAGATACTGTTGGGTTCCACTCAGCAATGTGTTTGACAATAGAGGATTTATCCAAATATCAAATCTACAGAAAAATAAATAAATAAAAGTGCTTTTCAGCCCAGTGCTTTTTCTTTTCTTTTTCCGACCAGCACTTCTACCCACTAAGTAATCTCATCTGTTCTCTGATAAATTGAAAGGGTGCAAATCACATTAAATCACCTTTCCCTCTTCCCATGATGCAACCAAACAAACATTTGAATACTGATTTCAGTATTTAAAACCCTTGCACATTAAAAAGGTTAACTACAGTATGCACATCTATTATCTTCACTTGAGTCTGAAAATCTGGCCAGGAACTTAAAACTCTGTCTAAATATGGAAAAAAAGCTTCTACTGCATTGTCTCTGAATGCAGCTGTCCCTTAGAGGAATGTCTGAGAATTAACCTAAAAAGACGGTAACTGAACGTCGGTGCTTCGTTACAATCATGTTAAACCTTGCAATTCAGTTAAAAAAAGGCGCTTCGATTAAAAGTCTGTCTGCAAGGGTAAAATTTTGGCAGAACGAGCACAGCCATGCAGAGTGCCACAGACACCATCACAAGTTGCTCTTTCGTTTGCTAACAGCTGCCAAGGAATCAAGGCACGCTATATTCCCATTTCTATTTTAGGGGCATACTGAGAGAAGGGGGTTTGTTTTGAAACCCAAGAATTGACTGAAGTGCTGTACTGACCTTTGCTTCGAGAAAGGTTGAAAGGACGCCTCACAGACACAGCTGTTCAGCTCACATGGACAGTTAAACGGCAGTGGTTTACTATAGGAGACATTTAGTAGTACAAATGCTAAAATATTCATTTTTATATTCATTTTATATTCATTCATGTAACCGAACCAGATGAACGGATGAAGAACGATAGAGGTGCAAAGATTTGACTACTTCACAGCTTTATGAACGGGTGCGATGTCTTTAACACACGAGATCACTCAAACCCTAAGGTAAAAAGTATATCTCCACTTTCCCAGCATGCATTTGATGATGAAACCTAAGTCCTTCGTAACCTTTTTGTCTTCATCTCCAGCTTTACCCATAAATCTTAACACCCATCTAAGCCGTATAGCGTTATTAAGCGTTATTAAGGTTTATCCAGGTTAAGAATGAATAGGAGAACATTATAATACTACGTTCAACTGAAGCCTGAGTCAGAAAATCGTGATTATTCCACAGGACATGTTTGGCTTTCAGGATGCGCTCTGAAGCATGGGGATGATTCACCCTGAATTCCTGATGCTCAAACAGAAGGTTGTGCAATCTGCTAAGCCCTATCTTCAAGCCATGGGAGTGGAAAGTGTAACTGCAGGGTCAACCAAAATAAAATGTAACCTGCCCTTTATATGCTCACATTTTCAGCTGCTTTTGTGGCCTGTTTGCAACCTACTCTAATAATAATTAGGTTAGAATAGAGTTGCCTTGGACCCGATTCTAAGTGCTGAGTTATTTTAAGAGAACTTACCCGGTTAAGAATGGCAGTGATGCTGACATCACAGCAAGCATTTGTCATTTTGGGAGAAGGTTAGCAGGCACAACAACCGGTGTTTGGTTTGTAATGAATCTGTCAGGATATGTTAAATAAGGTCGTTAGGTTAAGGTCATTAGGAGTAATTAAAGCAGGAAAGATTTCTTCTTCCTGTCTACACAGGGTGTTGTGTCAAGGACACTGCAGCAGCTTAAACCATGTGCTGAGCAAAAAGTCAGACCCAGATAGCTGAAAGGAACCGAAACTCAAGGCAGAGTAGCAGCATTACATGGAATTAGCACATGAGAATATTACTTTCTGCCTCCCATCTACACCTTGCTAGGAGAAAAGGGCATATTTCCCATCTAAAACAAGCAAGACAAGCAAGAATAAACATTTTGCATTCCAACCCAACAGAGTCAATTAAAAGATATGCCAAACATCTCTCAGAGCGAGGCAGCAGCAGGCCATGCTATGACGCGTGTGCATCTGTCATATGTACCAGGGCTGTAATAGATGATGGATACTGACACAGTATCTAAAAAATCCAAAGTATTGTACTTGCTTAGCAGTGCCGCTAGCGGAGACCGATCAGATGCTTTTATAGCCTCTGAGCCCTACTACGCTATTGAAATTCATGCGAATTTCTCATTCTGACAAATGGTAATTAATTCCCTACATGGGCCGCTGTATTTCTAGCTGTATTTAGGTCTGCATTATGAGTTTGTCATTTTCAGTTATTTGATTGTTGCTGATGTATGTTTCTGATTATTTTGTCAGGAACAGTCACGTTTCCCGCTCCTGTAACGCTATAACCGCCTTAATAAATCTCAAATGTATTTCAACAAGACAAATGCGATGACATTAGTGTTAATTAATATGAATAGCTTCAGAAATCACTGTGCAGCACTGAGTTACCAGACTGCAGCACAGCTCTGCCACCCATACCGCTTCCTCTGTGTGCGTGGGTGAAGATCGGATGTGTGTCCCACAACCAGGGACTACCTGCAGGGTAAATCTCAGCACGGCTCCTCCTCCATGAAAGGTCATTCCTTTTTGGTGCAAATATCATGAGCACCACACGGGACACTAGAACAGGACATACTGGGTAACAGGACTCCCCAAATCTCCCTGCAAGGCCCTGAGATCAATTGACACACTGGAGAAGCAGTTCCTGCCCTCAACAGCCCCAATCCACTCAGCTACATTTTTAAGTCCGTCTTGGCTGGGATCAAATGAACGTTATTTCATCCTCTAGTAGGAGCCATTAATAATACAGAATGGTCCGACAGGGCAACGGCTGCACGGGTTCAAAATTATGCATACATGCTCTTTCAGCTCTTACTACCTACAAGCAAGTGCTAACTAAACAGGGCAGTGTATGTTTCCTACTAGCATCGTAAACTTGGGGATTATATTAACGGGTATCAGAGTGTTCTAAGCTGCTCTAGCATTTAACAATGATCTTACTGTGCTGATGCTTTAGCCAAACTCAAACCTGAGATACTGAGACAAAGCTGTGGTTAAAGCTATTTGGCTGAGTTTCATACAACAAAATCCAGGCAAAAGGATTCGTCAGATGAGCAACGCTTCTAGTGGCTGTGAAAAAAATTAAGAAATGAAGAAAAAAAAAACCTATAAAAAAACATAATAAAATATAGGAATTCCAATCAAATAAAAGAAATGAAATTAAAAAGTCTGGTACAAAATACTACATTCAATCAACTTCGTCAGTAATATTTTTAGCTTTCGTGATACCTGTAATATATCTGAGAAATGTACTGTGACTAAATGGAAGTTTTTTTTATCTCCTGCTATTTTTTTGTTTCAACAAAGTATAAATTATGCCGACACTCCCATCACTGCCATTTATATGGAGATTGTTTAATCCTGTGTTAATCATTACAGATGTCATTCGGTAACATTACTTAACAGACACATGTCCAGAAATCCAATCCGGTCTGAAGCTTAGAGCTCGTTTGATATAATATAATCCTATGCGTGTTTTTTAATATCAGCCTGTTGCCATGTTTTTCCATCCACTTTCACAGTAAACATCAAGGATGAAAGGTTACAGCGCAGCATCCCTCAGTGTCCGTGATGCATCCTGGTCACATAACAACATCTTCTGTCTTCCCTTCATCGGTAGGAGAGATTTAATTAGATGCTGTGTGAATCATTAGCTTCGCTCTCCCCTGCAGAGTTGTTCTCTGACTAGTTTAATAAGCTTGTGTCTGATGAGCCAAGCAAAAAATGCAGGAACGACTTGTTTATGCGACTCCAACACCAATAAAAGTAAATAATAGGAAAGGTAAAGAAAAGAAAGAAAAAAACTTGTAATTGCCTTTGATTGTGGGCTTTGAGCTTCCTTAGCAGCCTTTCAAATTGGACGGCTTGGCTGTGCTGTGGTGTTAAATGTAACTAAAAACTCCTTTCGGCACACCCTCAATTTGCTAAACCATCATGTCTCGTTCATTGTCCGATGGCTTTTCAATGAGGTTTTATGCACGCCGAGATAGAAAAGCTTCTGCACGTTGCTGAGAAACTGAAACCCCACAGCAAGCCAAATGACAGATTTACAATGTCAGTCAATAAAGATTATAAGTGAGGGCAAGTGAGTGTAAAATAATTACAGCTGTACAGCCAATCAAGATCACAAACCATAATAAAGGCACACAAATACAAAGAAACCAGTGCTAGTGTGTCTATGAGGGATCACTAAGAAACTTGAAGTCAATAAAGTCGATTTTTATATGTTCTTGGGTTTGGAGTTCATTACTCCTGGTGCCCTTTTTTTTTTAATTATTATTTCACAACATTTACAGCACAACTTTGGGATGAAGAAGCCTTAAGGATCATAGGTGCATAGGTTAAAAATCCTAAAGTCTAACAATAATCTCACCTGTAAAGCTGTATCTGAGAATTGCTGCTATAATCATAAAGACTCATGCTCATATTAAACACCCACTCAACACACTTCAATCTGTTTAACTTTATAGTATACATCTGTGGAAGAGTAATGATTTTAAATTCTACTATCCAGAGTCTGGTTTTTCTCCAGTTTTGTTCCTCACGTTCGCCTCACACCGATTCGATTCCCACCTCCGCCTTGTGTGTGTGGAGTTTGCATGTTCTCCCCGTGCCTCGGGGGTTTCCTCCGGGTACTCCGGTTTCCTCCCCCGGTCCAAAGACATGCATGGTAGGTTGATTGGCATCTCTGGAAAATTGTCCGTAGTGTGTGAGTGAATGAGAGTGTGTGTGTGTGCCCTGCGATGGGTTGGCACTCCGTCCAGGGTGTATCCTGCCTGCCTTGATGCCCGATGATGCCTGAGATAGGCACAGGCTCCCCGTGACCCGAGGTAGTTCAGATAAGCGGTAGAAAATGAATGAATGTTGCCTCAGGGATTTTTTTCCCCCTTTCCACTGTTGCCTCAGGCTTGATAATTAGTAATCTAAATCTAACCCTACAAATTTTGGTAAACTTGCTTTGTGATAATGTCTGTTGTTAAAAATGCTCCACAATTTTATTTGATTTAATTGCTGAAAACGGATGTCCTCAGGCAAGCCATTTCCACGTGACAGGACTTGTGAGAAAGCAAGTAAAAGGTGTCAATAGCAAGAGAGCAAGAGACAGATAACACAGCACAGTTTCACTACCCTATGAGACACGACATGTCCTTATTAAGAGTTTTGTTTAGTTAAAGCGTTCGCCTCTGTGCTGTTCTGCTGAGCACTATTGGAAGGTGCATCATGTTTGTTTTGTCACAGCTCACTGCTTCACTCCTCCTTTCTCAGCACCCCTAACACGCCTGCTGCAATCTTCCCACCAAAAAGCTCTTGTTCAACAGGCAGCTATTTCCTCAGGATCCCTTACGCCCAACTGCAGAAAAAATAAATCTGCTCAAATGTACAAGGCATTAAGTGCGCCAAGCCAGGACACAAAGACACTGACGATGCCATTGGAAGGCCAGGCAGAAATGCACGTCCTGTGCGGAGAGACATCTTCTGGGATTTAAATGAAATGCTACGAAAGTGGCTCTCGTCCCACAGGGGCCCTTGTACTTCGCACGCCCTAGATTCTCCAAATGAGAAACCTATAGATGAGGCTTTGGAGGTTATGATGCTTCAGTCAATCTGTGATAACGAGTAAGTGTAGGTTACAATTCACGCAGCATTTCAATAGAAACACTGACATGGACAGGGAAAGTTCAGAGTTGCCTCCAAGGCAACCAATAAATAACAGGAAACACATAAGCGCCTCACCTAACTGAATATGAATGAAAGTTTCATTGTGCATATCTCTAATGACAACAAAATATATCTGACAGCTTGTTATAATTCACAATATTAAAAGGGTCCAATTTAATTCTTTGCTCTGTGTGGCCACTATGGCAACTCATTACCCCTCCTTCCCCAGCACAATTATCATTTCTTTACTGAGGCAATTAATTAGCTGAAGTGCTCTTCCAGACCCTGAGGCAAGTGGCTCTCTCTTCTTACCTCTCCAGGGCCATTTTACTGCTTTCCATTCATAACTAGATCCGCAAAACAGTGATGCAGACAAGTAGCATATTTTTCTTGTAGGGAAACATCTAGAAAAGATTAATGCAACTCATAAACTTGAATAATGTAGGATTATTGGAGGAAAAATGGTTAACTTCTTATTGTTAATTTCATGTAGTACACCTTTACATTATTCCATTGGACACTGAGTGGACATTAGCAACCAATTATGTACCTATATCTTATTTTCATTTATTGAAAGGTAAGCACCATGAACATTAAAATGTAACCGACACTTATTAAAGTTACATAATAGCCTTTAAAAGTATTACCACAGAGACTTGGAAACGTACAGTGCGTTCCCTTTTTTGTTTTTTTTTTTTGTTGTTTTTTTACAAGGGTGTGGATTTCCTTTCGGAGTGTGTGCACTTGGAAGAACATAGAGTGCAGTAAAATTAAGTACTGTCAATTATTCATCAATTTATCAGAGGACTTTGTGAACCTGCCAGCACGATTTCAGATCAACACACCCGGAAACAACAGCCATTATTTTTGCGATGCATGAGCATCAGTGCTCTCACAAACAATCCTAATAAGGCTCATCTTTATCTGTAAATGCATCACTAATAGCAATGCAATGCACTAATAGCACACAAACAAACACCCCTTATTCTAAAAACACCCTCATACACATACACTTACTATCCGTGACTACCCGGACACAAACAGGAGCAAATGTGCAATGCCTGAGGTTTCAAATTCAAAGCCATGTTTGGGGACAGAGAACTCATGGAAAATGCCGCTCCCTCTTCCTGAGTACTTCGTTTTTATGATTGTGAAGGTCTGCTTAGCTTTTCTGACAGGCAGGAGCCATAACTCTGCCTAAGCCCTAACTCACAACCTTCACCCATCACCCACCACAAGCCCTGTCACTCACACGACGACAGTCTGCGTGACTAATCCCCCCCCATCTGTAACTGCCGTTTTAGGGATCCCAGGGTCTCAAGTCAGTGCTTATTAGATGAGAGCTGTAATTACTAACATTTTATTCTCCAAGAACTAAGACTTCAGTCTCATAATTATGCAGTTTCTCAGTTTTTGTGTGGGAAACGATTACATGTGTGTTACCCTTGCCTTGTCACGTAATCCCCCGTATAGCATGTCGACGGCGGTCTTGCTGTGAAGTGCTAGCCAAATAGAATTTAAATGCCACAGACGCAAAATAGCCCTGGATTATGCCTCGCATGAACACCAAACAGCATCTCGGGTCGACCCTTAGCCAATGGCCAGTGTCTGTCTGGGTTTCAGCCAATCCAATCAGTACAGAGATGTCCTTGAGAGGCTGACAGTAGAGCCAGGGCTACCTTTGTGACACATGAACCATCACTCACCTCTCCCATTTGCTGCATTCATCATCCAATCCCTGCTAAATCATCAGCATCCTAGCACCAACACATCACATCACAGCCCACACCTCCCACATCGGTCTATCTCAACCACATGGCGGTTGGAAGCTCGGTCAACATGTAAATACATCCGCTGGAGATTTACACCGCTGTAGTGTGACTGACTTACAGGCATGAGATTCCACTCCCAGGCTACGATGTTTCCCACCTGTGGTGTCTGGGATGACCGATAAGGGAGGAGCAGGGATGCAGGGAGACAATCTGCCAGCTTCAGACAGCCATCAAGGCAGCGTTCGCTCATTTTCTCTGCAAACTGGATGACATTTGGGCTCTTTTCATTACAGAGATGTAGAGTGATGTGCATAGAACAGCGAACATACCGGGGGTGGAGAACAGAACAAACTGACTCAGCTGGCTCAAGGACATACAGCAACATCAGCAGATAAATGTACTTTTATTAAAGATTTGACATCGCTAACTTTTATCTTAAAAAAATTTGATTTTGAGAAAAGAAAACAAGTTATTAAATTTAGGATTGGGGAATAGGATGTTCAAAAGAGAGTTGTTTTACTTTATGTATACACATTATTGACACTAAAGGACAGTTGTAAAGGAAGATTAACCAAATTTCAGGAGCTATCTATAGCTTAGTGCATACGTCCATTAGGAATTACGCTACTGTTTACCTAACTTGGCCTCCATTATGTCAATATCCTCTCAGGAGACAGAAACAGCATCACTAACTCCCACAACTTGACTAAAGGAAAGAATAGAGCACAAGCGGCAAGAGTAGAAATCTTAATAATAATCTAATAATATATAATTTTATAATGCTATGATAATATAATGTTTCTTTCGCAGAGAAAATTGAAGCTAGGAAAGTAAAGAAGGATCTGCTTCTTCTTCAAAAAAAAAGTTTGCTCTCACACTAAGAAAAGTGATGAGAAGAACACACTTGTTTACACAGCAGAATAATCCAGCAAAGCAGCGGCAGCTATGAGAACCACGACACAAATGTATGTGTAGTCGTGCTGCACGTGACCGCTCGCTTCACACACAACCAAAGCCATATTTGGAATAGAAGCTAGACCGAGCTGAACGGAAACAAAAAGAGAATCAGGACAAACTTTCTCTACTTAAGAACGCGAAAGAAAAAATGTACGCTTCCTAACAAATTTTGTCGGTCTGTACGCGACAAAAAAAAATACAGCATGGACGATAAGCAGCGTATCGTGTGATTGCAGCTGCTACCTATCTGATAGCACTGATACAGATCAAGACAAGCACATGTGCTCCTCTGAATAAGCAGGGCTACTTTGAACTTCACAGCTGTCAGATCAAAGTGTGTTCCTTTGAGTTCCACACAAAAATAAATAAAAAAACAATTCACGTTTGTCCTCCTGATACCTGCCACGTGCAAATTCAATCACACCGGGTTACGTCTTCACATCACGAAACCAAATATATGTAAATTATAAACTGATCTACAAAGCTAAAAAGGTTATGAAACATTTATTCATCATGATCAGTCTTGGCTTCAGTAATCGAGGATATACTGTACAAATGGCTCCTTTTTCTATACCACAAATTTCAGTAGTGATGGAAACGAATACAGTATCGAGGTGGAACAGATGGTCTGAAATAGAGAAATACGGTTACAAATAGGAGGCACGCTATTCAGAGGGCATGGGATTGAGTAAACGGAGAGGGATCCTGTGTGAAACAAGTCGCAGGACTGCGAAGTTTTTATCTTTTGGGAAATAGAAGCAAATTTTCTCCAGGGGCCTAGTTGTAGGGTTCATTTAAATGAAAGAGAAATCATTCTGGTTTAGGCCACACACACACACACACACACACACACACTGGGTGCAAATCTGAATCCAGATACGTCTGTATGGAGAATTAAACAGTTACAGATAATGGCACTGTGTTAAACCCCTACTACAAATGGAGTACACAAAAAATATTCTTGGCCTTCACTAAAACTGACCCTGAGATTAATGCATAATGCCTGCTACTGGTTTTGGGCTCTATCCATCTTCTCTCCTTGTAACCATAAAAAAAAAAAAAAAAAGTAAAAACTGCTTCACGTCCAGTTGTTCTGCAGTAAATCTCAAACAGTCAGGTTAGAAGTGGATCCAGCTGCCTCCAGCCAAAGGTGGTTTTCTGGCCGCAGTAAATAACACAAGGTTGTGAAGCGTGACCACGCCATCACACAAGTGACCTTGCGTCTCTACTCTGAGAAGCCACCACCTCCAGAGTCACCTGATGGGTCTATGCACACTGTTGGTGTCTTGTACACGAGACTCAATCTGCAGTGGGAGTGGACCACGTGCTTGGCCAATCAAGTGACCAGTGTGTGCGACTGTCAGAAACCAAGTGACCCAAAAGCCAGAAACGTCACACTGCAATATTTTCCTGTAATCTTCTTTCCTTGGAAAGGCTTTTAATGTGTATTCTTGGGCAATGTACAACTATGCTGGGTTTTTTTTTTTAAATATGTACTAGTTCAGAGATAAGGGCAGTTGCACAAAGTTGTGAAAGTCCTTTGGGACTTTGTGCCAGGCACAAGAGCGTGGAACGGGGATGGCAGGTAATCCATCTCTGTCCTTTCTCACCCCAGTCATCAGCAGATTAGCAAACCCAGCTGGAGGTCTCTGTGTCACTGGCTGTCGTCTGGACGTAACCTCTATTCTAGGCAGCTCCTGTTCATAGCAGACAGGAAAGTCTACAGGGGGTAAAGTAACTCCTCTGGCACCAACAGCCAAGCCATTCCTCTAATGGCTGCCTCAGGCACCCTTCATGATCAGTTCCTTGCATTCCACAAATGCTGTATTCAAGTAAATAATATATAGTTACTTACCAACTTATACGTGACTGGTACATATAGAACAAATAACTAGCAGCTCACTAAAATCTCTATTATTATGTAATATATATAATGTATGTTTCTATACAAGCAGTCAGGGGGGTATTTTGAGAAAAGAGTAGGAGTTTGCACCTATAGGGCTCCTGTCAGTGTGAATTAGTGGGTGTTTGCCAGGAGATGAAGGATCCATTTGTGCATGTAACAAGCTATTGGAGAACATGATGGCTTAGTCATTCAGTACACCCTGATTTTTCCCCTCTCACAGCCATTTCCTGTCTATCTAGCTATGTGTAAAGGACACGGTGTAAGGACCTTGAGTTATGGAGATCAGGCCATTGTTTTTACTCAACTGTAAAATACCTTTGTGTCTGGAATCCATTTCCTTGAGTTTTGGTGAATAAATGCAGGAAACTGTCATCTGTGTTACCGGTAATGTCTGACCTATTGTCTAAAAGATAAGCTATACTGTAGAGACACACTACAGAGCACTCCAGAACATTCTCCAAAACGTATTCTGCAGGTTTCAACAATACGCTCTTTATTTGGCTTTCGTGCCAACCTTGAGTTCCTGGCAAGACACAAACACTCTAGTGTGCTTCTTCCATCTTAATGAGTCTTTAGCAAGGGACGCCCCAGAGAGCCTTTCTCCACTCTATGGTCCAACTCAAAATCAATGGTTCTGTGGTGGCACCTCCAAAACAAAGCCATGTACTCCACATGAAAGAACATCTCTGTGTCCTAGTTCTGAGGAGGTGGGGTTTACACCATAACACTACTTGGCAAGACTTTCAACAGCATGTGACTGGCCTCTCGTATCCCACCATGCTGGCAGATTTAAAGGGCATTAACATAAGCGTGACTTCCATTTCCCATTAGGGTGTTTAACATTATGCGTTCCTCATTAGGTCACATGACTGAAGATGTCGCTGTTATACATTTTAGTAGCTGTTACTATAGCTCAAGAGGTCTCAAACATTCATTTTAAGAAATACAATCAGTAACGAAAACCAACAAATTCTCAGAAAACTGTCACGGATGTATATCAAGGTGTAAATGTGATTTTTTTTCTTCAGCAAAATAACCCCAGAAGAAGTATGTCCAAAGAAATCAATAAGCAATCACAGCCAGGTTGGATCTCTCTGAAACCTGCACCAATGTTTGTCTTTCTCATAAGGGTGTGTGCCTGAGGAGACGCATCCTTTACACCTCCACCATCCGCATGATAAGGTCTGAATGACCAAGATTTTAGAAATGCCGAGAGCAAAGCACGTGCCAGCTTTGTGTTATTAAAAAAAGAATCAGACTCTGGCAAGGCTGAATGTGTGATGCATTTTGTGCGATCATCTGGAAACGCCAAATATTCAAATTTATGCAGTGAAAATGCTAATGTGACCCAATGAGATTGCTCGGTCTTTTTCAAAGTCCTAGTGGGGCTGGAAATAGGGTCATGCATAGCCTCTCTGTGAAAAGCACAAGGTGTACTCAGAGAATACATGGGAAGACTTATGGAGCAGATGGATTAAAAACGACTGCAGATTTGAAACTTTAGACAAGGGGGGAAAAAATACGACAAGGCTGAAGAAAATGTAACGAATTACAAAAACAGATCATTTGTCTGTAACAACTGAAATGAGAAACTGTCTAAAATTCCTGAATGGGAAACACACCTATTCTGACTCCCACATCCGCATAATTTACAAGTCCCTACTAGCAAAGGGCATGTTAACGGCTTCTTTTCTCAATCTTCAAACTAAATAAGGAAGCAGTGTGATGATGAAACTCCACGTTAAAGAACGTGAACAGAGAAACAATATTTCATTTCATTTCACTACAATAACATACAATAACAGGCCCTGTATCGCTTTGAGATTATATACTCCTGAATGCTTGCAAAAATTTTGGAGTAAATACATTATAACTCTTTCAAGCGACAAAGAGACTAGTAATCGTTCATTTTATGCAAATTAGGAATGATGCTGCAAAGCAACCAATCAGAACAACAGGCTCAAACAAATCCTCGGACCAATCCTACGTAGCCTACATAACTGGTACAGACTGCCACAAAGGCTTAGAATGGAACACATTATTCGATGTTAAAAATACATTCTAAACAATAGAGATGCGAATAAATCCTATATGAAGTTATTCTTTTTTACCTGGTGTTTTTAATTGGAACTAAAACATATCCTGAAGTGAAATAAGTAACCTGTCACTTGATTGTGTGAATACAGCACAAGACACTATCCTCCTAACTGAGCTTGTAATAGGCTTGAGTAAAGCCAGTCCATACCGGCTAAGTAAGTGACAAACTGCAGAGCCGTGGTCATTGTAGTTCTAGCTGAGCCTGCCAAGCTGAAAGTTCAGTGGTGAAGTAGGTCACAGGCATAGAAGAAGAAGAGGGACATGAGTTCACCTACATCTGATCTGCTGGAGACTCATTGTCCTGCCAGGTTGCGTCAATAAAGATAATGAAATTGTACAGGGTTTTTTTTTTTTTTGTAGGTGTTGGCAAAATGCCCAGCAAATCAGTTGTTCACTCAACTACACGTGACAGACAGCCCCTCTTAAAGACTTGCACACTTTCAGTAATTTTCCTTCAAGCAGAACACCATATCAAGAACTGCTACCGCTCTGTTGCTCTGGGAGGAGCCAGTCATCTCGCTTCGGCCCTCCCTTGCTCTCAACGGTCTGAATGGAAAGTTTCGCAGAGGCATGAGTAGCAGCCTGCACCCTCGTGAATGCTGCCAGTTTCCATAAACCAAGGAGCAGCGTTTACTAAATCCCTGTAGCCCCCAGCAACATGTTTATCTGCCAACTCATTTTTCTGACATTCCTGTGGGTATGACCCTTTTCCCTCGGCTATGTGAGTCTTTGCTAATATGTCATTAGACGAAAATTGGAAAAATGCAAACACACATGCATTAAAGAAATGTTTTTTTTTTTTTGTTTTGGGGATTTCCGAGATATCTGAAGATACTTTTTTGGTGACGGAAATCTGATCCAATCTTTGGCGAATGTTTATGAGCCATAATGAAGTGCAACATTTTATATCATATGGCACATAACCAGGTTCAACCTGAGGTCAACTGTGTGCAGGGTCCTTGGCAACTCTGCTAACTCAGCTAATGAAGTGCTTCACGGCTTTCTGTTGTCCCACATGAGGCTTTACCAGTCTGAGCTTGCCCTCCCTAGATGTCATTGCCATGGCGGGGCTTGGTGTGCTGCTCCTCTATGGTATAAAAACATGAAAATTTCCTTCCAGTTGAACTGATTCACTATTGTGGTTTATGCATGCTAAAACAATGTCTATTCTCCTGGCAGAAATCATGTTTGGTTTGGTGACTAATGGACAAAACATAGTATGCAGAACTTTGAGCAAAACATAAAAAACATGATCTTTAAATAGGTTTTGACAGAATACCATGATTAAGAGCATGAATTCGCTCCTGCCTCCATAGAATTTACTCTTTTCCGATGCTAATCGCTGATGTTTTGGAGAGTAAATGAATTGAGAGAATTTAAGTTTGCATGTAATTACTGAATACTTTGTGTTTGACACTTAATTACACCGAATCCATACGTTTGTATGTTCTACCTTCTTGCACCAAAATGACCTCGGGACAGACTGCAGTCTGCTAGAAAACGCAATGTGCATTGTGTGCGTTTATTTCACACAATAAGCAGGTGGGGGATGATACTGTGAAATAGACGACACACCTGCGACCTTTTTTAGATTGCAAATTTGCTGGCTTAAGCCAATCTGGACTCGCAAATGATGACCAATCCAAACAATGACCTCAACTGCCAGGCCAACCTCAGGTGGGTTTCAGTTCCAGCACAGCTGCTTTCCTCAGCTCGATCCATTTAGAAATACTGCTTCAGTACAGTATCATTAATAATAAACAGCAATGATGAAATAACATCAGCGTTCATCTAGACAAAAACAGCTTAGCAATTACTGTGTAATGTATGAAACTACAATTAAAAACAGAGTAAGAGTGGGAAATGGGAAACAGAGTAAAAGTGGGAAATAGGAAACAGAGTAAAAGTGGGAAATGGGAAATATCTTTTTAGGTAAAATCCAACGCAAGATCACGAGCAGAAAAGAAAAAAGCTCTCGTAGGCAAAATCTCCAGGTCACATGCCTCACGTGCCGTCACTGATCTTTCATTAAGGACCAAGGGCCCCATTTATGACACCTTATATAAATCTTATATAAACGTATTTATTCATAAATCTGTCACAAGAGCATGTACACACACACAAAAAAAGCTGGTATTCATGAAAATCATGTCAGGGTTTATATGGGTTTAAATAGCTTATTTGTTTCATAGCTTATTCCTAAATTGAATGAAAATTTGGTGAACCTTATATTAAAAGATTTTAAAAAGAATAATGTAAAACCTATAAGCCTGGCCGCATTACAGCATCTTTTACCATTTAGGCATCATTCAGTTTTGTTTTTTCAGCTTTTGCTTATATGTAGTTTTGTTGGCATCACTAAAATGTAAATTATGTAAATGTACACACTTGATAATTTATCTGTAAATTATTTAACACATGCATATAAGTATGTAGAAAATCAGCACGGACGAAAATTTTGACACGGCTTTTGCGGCTCAGTGTACAGTGATTATAATGGAAAGAAGACAGGCTCAAGATTGTGGAAGGGAGAATAAAATGCTGGTCGTCTTTAAGAACGATGCCTAATGAGGCAAAGAGTAAGTTTCTCTCTCTATTTGAGACTTATGACTGGAGACTCAAAGCAAAGGTTAACCTTTGATGCCAGATGTCAGCTGACGGCGGATAACTTAGTATCAATTATTGATGTTTAATCCCCTTCCAGTCCACAGTAAGAATTGGATATAGATCCATAACCGTGCTTACACACCCATGCACACACACACACACACGCACCTCCCCGATCCCCCTGAGGCTCCACTGAAAACTCTGTGACAAAATACAGAGGCTTGGATGTAGGAAAAGGACAATCTGAATAACTATTCCGAGTATCATTACACACAGATGAGAGTGGCACCATATGCATGAGAACATTCTGCATAGTAATTGGGGTGAAGATGGCAAAGAAGAGCCCAGCAGATGACGTGAAACATAACCTTGAAATACATTTCGAATTTACATGATGCGATTGCAGATTTAATATTCCGCTCAGTCTCTTATTACAAATTAATGTCTAAAGATATTGAATTACTTGCCATTTAAGATCAAAGTAGAATCAAATGCAACGGGCCAGTTTTCCTTGCATAATGTCAACCGTAACATCTTAAACGGGCACTTTTTGTGTTTTCGACCTGATGTTTTTCCAACCATAACACTTAAGACACTGAGGGGGAAGGAGTTATGGAAATGCTTAAGTAAATGTGTGGCCACAGAGACCATTGTGTCCCTCTTTCAAAAAGGATGTCACTGCTGCTTGTTTATGGTGGCAATGGAACATAAAAATTTCTCAGTGGCACCGAAGATCGGCTAACTCCCGCTGAGTGAAGACGGTAAGAGCAAGTGAAGGGTGCAAATACATTTTCTTGACTCTCTTCAAGCCAGGTGACTCAGCCCATATCACGAAAGCAGTACACATAGCACTGCAGTGCTGCACATCACGACCGCACTGTTGGGCTAGAAAGCCTGTCAGCCTGAGAGCTGCTGCAGTGTATTTAACACCTATAGCTATGCAAATCCTACAAGATTTTAAGTGAAGTGCGTAATGTTCTTCTTAATATCATCATAGTATGGCAGTATCAGTTTGGCTTGATCTTATCTCATGTCTTTTTCAGTCTTGGCTTCTGTAGTGTCTGCTACACAATGACCTTCAGCTACATGATCCCCGGTAATTGCCTATCCTTCATAAATCATCCAGTGTGTGAACATCTATGATGGAAAAGAACTCATTAAATGTGTGATGAGCTACGATGCTTGGATTGTAAAAGTCCACTGGTGTGTGCTCAGGTTAAATCAAATGTCAGACTCTTGTGCAACCATTTCATCAGCATTCACACTGTATCCACACCTACATGTACACACTACACAGGCTATGTACAGATGGAAGCCGGATAGATCTGACTGTCAGTTAGGATTTGTTCAAGATAAATGCAAGACAGAAACATGCATGAAAACCGGAGTGAGTTAAAATGGCAACCTGGCTAAGATTTGGATTAGCAGGCTCTCAACTATTCCATCAGTCGAGCAGATCAAGCGATCTAAAACTCAGTGGAGATGAGTTCCTTGTCACACTGAACTCTCTGCTGTAGCCAGTTTGAACAGGGAACGACAAGTCTGGTGTTGCCAGATTGGAATTATTGCCACTTGCAGACATCAAATTATTTCCCCATCAGTTTCAATCTTATTCTCTCACTACAGCTGCTACTTAGCATATTTCTATTAATAACAGAACATTGTGCACTACCACGTTAACAATTATAAAAAGTACACAGTTATATCTTTAATTCTAAGCAAGTACATACAGCACACACCCATACACATATTTGTGTGACCCTGAGCACCTTTTATCATTTTCTACACCAAGGATTTCCTCTGCCTTTATTTTCCACATGCACATTCTGAGATGCTTTTCTGCACACCGTGGTTATACAGAGTGGATGTCCGAGTCACTATAGCCGTCCTGTCAACCTGAACCGTTTTCCTCTGACATATCTTGTATCTTGAGAATGCGTTTCCATTCACAGAAGTAACGTCACAGCACGAACTTTGGTTTTCGACACCATTTTGTGTAAACTGAAATCTCAAACACAAAGGACTAGTGTGGCTACAAGTTGTTATTCCAGCCAAATTGGAGGTATGCTTAATAGTTGATCGGCAGTTAGACCACAATAAACGGATTAAACAAATGGAATAAGGTGTGGCTTCTGCTTGGCTGGAATACAACCTGCAGCCACACAATCCCTTTGTGGATAAGATTGCACACCCATGCTCTAGAGAGATCAACAGTTTCTGAAATACTCTGACCAGCCTGTCTGGCACCAACAGCCATATATACTGAGATCACACTCCATATTGATGTTCGACGTGAACGTTACGTACACATCGTGCAGCTTCCATACGACTGACCGCTGACAACAACTGCATGAATAAGCAAAGGCACGTGTTCCTAATAAAGTGGCCAATAAGAGTACATGCATGCATACATTCATACATACATACAATACATACATACATACACACGTTTTTATTATGTAGAGTATATACTGCCTCAGCTATATATAGCTGAAATGACAATAACAGCTACTTGACTTGATATGTATAGTCATAATTACAAATTAAAATTCTAAAATAAATTAAAAATCTGGATGTATTTTTTTTTTTGCTTCCGAAGGCCCAATCTGGCAACCTTCTGCAAGTCGTGATCAGAGCTGCTCCACTTTTGCGCAACGCAGTGGAGAGAACAGGGGGAGGGGGGAGGGAGATGGCTGGCGTGCGAGTTGCTGCGGCGCACGCGCGTCCTCCGTGACGTTTCTGCACTCCACTACGTCGCGCGGCTGGAGCGAGAGCACGTGACTGCAGCAAGTTCGTATCACGAGGACGGAGTACTATTACACACACACACACACACACACACACACACACAAACCCCGGGCGGTTCGACCCGGTAACCCTGCGCGAGCGCAACACAATCGCCTTTTTTTAATATATATATTTATATATTTCATATTTCCATATTAGCATTTCACACGCAATTTAATATGCGCTTCTAGATTGAGCCGTAGAGTTCACCGAATTCTAATTGTAGTGGCAAATCCACATTTTTTTTTTCCTTAATTTTTTCCATTAAATTTTCAATGCTATATCAGTACGTTTCAAAATCTCCATCCACGCGCACCATCACCATCCACGCGCATCGTCGGTGTACATTGAATCAATCAACCCGTGTAATTCTCCACTTAAACGCTCGGTATTCGAGTCAACATTCCCCCTTTTCGACTCTGCACTTCCTTTACATTTCATCATGTACCGTGCAACTTTTCCTCAATTACGCAACGATGCGCAATTTACACCTACAGACACCTACAAGGCGCAATAAACATGATCATTGTGCATCACGTCAGGTGACACGTTCAAAGTCCGATTACAGTCCGACTTGTTCCTGTTCGAAGCCTTGTGGAGCTTCACAGTGGCTGAGGAATAAATAAATAAATAAACGGATGTATGAATGAATGGGAGCTACATTAAAGAATTGAAACAGCAAAAACAACCAAAAGTTACATTTATTATATAACAACAAATATCCAGTTAAACTAATTTCCTGCATGCATGATCAGACCTAGATCATATCCTCTGAACTCATCTGTATCTGTGTTTATTTATATTTATAGACAGACAACAAAACATATAGGAAGTCAACAACAACAAAAATCCAGCTTTAGTCTCATTGCTGTTGGTTTTGTTTTAACGATCTGGTTAAACAGCAGTAAAAGCACTGGTTAAGAGAGAAACACACACGAGCTGATGCCTGGAGCACATGTCTAGAGTTCAAGTTCACCGGACTTGAGCACCCACGTGCGCGACTTTTTTTTCTTCCCGAGCTCATTTTCAAACTTTAAGATACCGCCATAATCATGCACGTGAGAATAAACGAGCACCTACGGCACAAGGAAACATTCAAAAAATTACGATGTCATACACAATTGTGCGTTTTAGCGATTTTTTAATTCAAGTCATTTCCTTTAAAGTCCACGTGAAGCGCAGACGTCAGCGGGGCTCGAGACGCCGGCAGACCGGGAGCTGAGACGCTCGCGCTGCATCGCTCAGGATCACGAGCCGTAGCTGCGCCGCAAGACACCTCATGCGCAGAAAAGACCAAGCCGGTTAAACAGCCACAGCCCTGTTCTTATGAAGCACGAGCGTTTCTTACCGGGCTCCCGGAGTTTTCTGTCAGGTAATTGAAGACGAAGGAAGAGAGCTCCTCATCTAACAGCGAAACGCAGTCCGCCATCTTCTAGAGAATGAGAGCTGAGGAGCGCGTGAACGTGGGTATTACGACTTGGCTCCCGCTGCTGTACCATCGGTTCCCCGGTAGAGGGCACTTGCTATTACACAACTGTTACAAAATCTATTTTGTAACACAAAATGTCTGTTTTGTAACGCGGACCATTAAATAAAATAAGAAAAATGATTGGAGGATCCAAAATGCTTACACACAGATGTATTTGATGCATGATGCCATAAAGCAAGGTATCTCATCTCTGTGGTGTGTGTAATAAAGCTGAGCAATCTAAGGTTTTATAGGATCAAGATGGCAAGAGGAAAAGATCTAAATCCATGGTTTACAAAGTGAAGTTTAGGGACCCCTAGGAGTATGCGATCGTACACTGTAGGGCCAAACGTAATCAGACGCCTAACTATCAGACCACACCAGATACCTAGTGTTTCCCCAAACTTGGCACAAACCTAGAAGCACCTGGTTGTATAGATAGTCTTTGTATGTTATAGCATTACAGTTTCCCTTTACTAAGTAACACGATCCATCATGACAATGCTCCTGTTCGTACAGCAAGCTCTATGAAGACATGGTTTACCAAATCTGCCAAAATGCTGTAAATGGAAATGGAAGCACATTTGAGATGAATTGGAAGGCTGACTGCACTCCTCATTGTGCATCTCGCCCTGACCTCACTAATGCTCATGTGGCTGAACGAGCAAATCCCTACAGCCATACTCCAAACGTTAGTGCAAAGTCTTCCCAGAAGAACGATGCTTATTATAATAAAGGGGGAACAGCTTAATATTAATGCCCATGGATTTGGAATGAGATGTTTAGTTGTACTAAGGTGCCATCATACCTTTGGGGCTTCTTGCCTTTATTGATAGTTTGATGAACTATTATTATGATGAACCAGTATCAAGGATGTTATGTTTATTATTTAGTTGTAAGACTGGTTATTCCATGTGAATGTGGCTAATCTAAAATTTAGTTCCTACATAAACTGTAAATATGTTACACTATTTCTAAAGAATAACTGCTGTTGAGACATAAAGGTTCTAGATTAAATGGAGCCCAAAGAGCTACATATTGGCCCAAGGGTAGCACAGTGGAACGAGTTCAACATTGCATTATTGTCAGATGTTTCCAAAACACAGCATAAACAAGAAACAGTGAAAGTCTGTGCTACATTGTCACACCCGTACAATTAAAATAAGGTGCTTACAACAAACAAACAGAGACAACACACAAGAAAGCAACATAAGGCCAGAGTTTAATTTAGTGTGACAAAAGGTATTACACAAGTGAGATTGCACAAACAGGTGTGTATTGGACAGGAATCAAACCCAGGATTAGCGCATGACATGCTAGAAATCTGCCACTGAATGAGCAATGTTTGAGTAGATATGGCTGCTGCCTCAGAGCTGTGTGAAGTTTTGCCTATTCTAGATTCCCCAATGTTCTCTGGTTTCCTCCAGTGGGTGGACAGGCTAAACTAAATTGCCTGTAGGTTTAAGTGGGTTTGAGTGTGATTGGAAAATGGAATAAAAAAACCTTTAGAGCTCTGATGAACATCTTGGATATTACTAAACACACGAGAACATGTGAACATGTGAATTTTTTCAATAGTTGGATTAGGTTCAGAAAATCATTCTGTTCAGAAAATCAAGCTGTTGTGACACGTCTGTAAAATTAATTTTTCCATCTAAAAGTCAGAGCCTGTTTAAGGTGAATGAGAATGTTGCTGCAGGATAGGATCAGACCCGCATCTACAAACGCAGATTTTTGTTCAAGCCTTTAGAAAGGTTATGATTAAAAAGATTGATGTGTGTGAAAGCCGGTGATTGGAAAAACTGCACAATGAGCTATAAAGCAAGTTCAGTCGAAAAGAAGTAAAGCCTAATAGGATTTAAACTTCTTCCACTGTCTCAGAGCCTCATTTACTCATCACCCTATGACTCATTTATACAGCAAGGATGAGCTTTTTTTTCACTTCTACATCAGTGCAGCCTATATTTGGACCAGGCTTTATTCCTCACAAGCACCTGCATATCTGACACATTTTCCAAAATTTCCTAGTAAATGTACAGTAATTAGCCCAGTGAAGCAGTGACAATGACATTTTAGTAGTTCATAACAAGACCTTGAATTTAGTTAACGAATGCTTTTCTTGCTCCCTGGGAGTCGTTGACATCTGTGAATTGTCTACCAAAGTTCACTAATGACACTGAAGCATTTTTGCCATTTTCTCATTGCCCAACATTAAATAAGCATCTTGAAAAGTAATGTTGTTGTTTTCACTGCAGTTAGTGTGACTCACTTGTTTACTCCCATGCTCCAATACAGACCAAAACACACGGTCCAGCTCCAGTTCAGTCAGATTTGCAGAAACCTTTGCACTGCACTATGAACGCCCATCAAATTAACATTAATAATAGATTTAAATCGACATGCTTGTTTGAAAAGAGTGCTGTGATTTCTTAGTCAAATCAGAACGTGCCCTCAGGCCAGTAACCCATTGAACAGTATTTTGTCTATCTAGCAGTCAACATGCTATTTAAATGGTTCAGGTCATAGGGAGCAAGCCCAAAAGTGTAAATGACACTAAATATAAGTGATTGAAAGGTCCTTTAATCCACCACATTTTGTTTCATTTTATTAGAAATGATCTGTGAGCTGCTGAGGCTATACTTAATCCTAGATTACAAGATCAACGAGATCAAATATATCATTTTCCCAGACAGATTCGAACCGAATATAAATAGTGAGAGTCAAACATTTCATGAATATTCCATATATATATATGGAATATTCATATATTTACAAAATAAAAATCAATTATAAATCATATGAAACTAAAAATGACAGTGTGCTTGTGCTGTCCTTTCCTTTAAATCAAAACAGATTAAAGATTACACAGGATAAACAAACTTGCTGTTAAACAATCTATGGCTTTAATTAACAACGCAGAAAATACAACAATTTAAGTGCAGGACTGGGCATGTGAAGCTATAATTTACTGCTTAAAACAATAAAGTATAGTACTGTAGAAGTAAAGGATTACAGATTGTTTACATAGTGTATTACAGTGTGTGTACAGTGTATACAATATAAGTGACAGGTGCATATCCAATTTACAGCTTTATTCTTTACTATATATATAGAGAGAGAGATAATTGTTAAACCAAGTGTATCCTTATATTTGTTCATTTTGATTTCCAAATCCGAAATCCAGTTTATTTGATTTTCAAATCCAAAATAAAATCCAACAACACTTGGAGGAATAAAACATTTGACTGCCAGTTTTTGGTAATGAAAAAGATATTTTCACCATGCATGCACATATCACTGCCACAATTGTCCATAATTAGTAGCATGCTAGCGACAGCAAACCTGAAACAAATGGAGTGACAGGTGCAAAAACAGCAACTCTGCATCTAGCCTATTTTCAGTTAGGCTTTTTACAAACAGCTGATGAACCATCATCTAAATTCTGAACAAAAGCTAAAACATTGGATTATCGTATTCCTAGTATTATCTTGAAAGCATTAACATCACATACATGATAACAAACATGGGTCATACAAGTGGTGTTAATGGCTTTGAAACTCTATGACAGAAGACTGTTCATATCACTGAGTAATACTGAACAAGTGGAATTAAAAAATAAAGTGTGTAATGTGAGCGGGCAACGAACAACGATCGGCAGTTTGCTCTTTAATTACATTGTTGTGACACAACCAAACCCTGAGAACTGCTCTGTCCTTAGAGCTGAACAGAAACAATAATAAACCAGACCACTGACAAGGATCTGAATGACATAGCAACAGTGATCCTGAGAGCAAGTAGTGGCATGTAGGAATCCAAGGTCATTTTAAAACTCTGAAAGTGTGTTACAGCTGTGCGGTTCACCTGCTACGGGGCTGTGAAATGTTACACGAGTGAGTGTCTGGCCCTTTCACACAACTGTCAGAGTAGAGGACAGTGCTGTCTGTGAGTATCAATCAGTGGAACACCCCTTCCTCAGTCACATTATCTTATTGATTCACCCACAAGGCTCGGGCTTTTAGAGGTCAGTCGTGTTCTGCATCCAGCAAGAGCTGTTCACAGGCAACAGTAAACACAGTGAGCACATAATTTTCCAATGCTGGTCGCTGCTTTTCCATTTGATACGGTTACCGTTAAATTACCATGTAACATGTGGTGTTGCTCATTGTCCTACCCAATGATACACTTAATTCAACTTGTTAGAGCCATAATACATCATGTGTAAATATGAGGATAGTAAAGGGTTTTTAAATGCTTATTTATAATATATTTGAAATTTTATAAATATTAAGAATGCTTATAATGTTGTTATATATGCTTTTGTGTTCTGGCTTTCTGATGAGGCAATTAAAGACATCATATACTGGTTACTTGTGCACAAGCAAGTGATAGAGCGATACAGCTTTTCACTGTGTTTCCATTGTTGTTATATGAAGTTATAATTTTGTTTCTGCTTGGAAGTAAACATTCCTTTTTCTGGAAGAAAATGTTCCTGTTTCAAAATAAAAAGGAATCAAAAAGGAATATAACGATTCCCGACTTAGATTAGTTGGTTGCTTTGAATGGACACTACACCTCCAAACATAAATGATATAGAGTGCCATTATACAACTTAAACTATTCAGGATAAAAAGTTTGTAATCCAACTACTGTTGTAAAAACATCGAGATTTTATTCAAAAGCATTTTATCAAGTAAAACATAATAGTTTAAGTTATGTGAAATTATTTGTTCTCTTTAATTCTAGTTGTTAGAGAATGAGCTCAAGTTTACAAATTCTAAAACTTAAAGCCATCTTTTGAGTTAAAAAACATTTTAAGTTGTTGAGTTCACTTGCATTTTAAACTAGCAGCTAAAATTTCATTTCTAAGTTTAACCATCGTGGAATATTTTACATTGTTGTAAACTTATGCTAATGTAGTCATTCTAATGTTGTCATTTTTAGCGTAACAATGTACACTTGTATGGCAGACATGCCACATGAATTGATGTGAAAAAAGTGTTATGAAAAATGCATATAATCGTTAATATGGTGTTGTCATTCATGAAAAGATGTTTATTTGACATTTTCGGAAGATGTTTCAATCGTCTGTTTTTTCTCAGTAACCAGCTGTATTCTATACTTTCTTGTGTTTATCATTCTTCTTGATAAAGTTCTAACTGTAATTTGAATGACGGTTTATATTAATAATCATATAATTATTGATTTGGTAAAGTTCTGAGGTGACGTTTATTTAACATTTTTGGAAGGACACTTGGTCTTGGCTCTGTGGTGGCAGTTAGTAGGTTTTCCACCATGTGTGAGTCTTCAGGACATAGGACTTTGTGCTTTATGATTTCAATTCAAATAAATTCATTGAAACTTTATTTATAGTATAATACTTTTAACTATTTTTAATAAAAAATTAGTAAACTGTCAAATGTAATCAGAAAATTATAAACAAATGTATTCTTTTGATATTGTAAATTTCATGACTTTCAGTCTGAGAGGTTTTAAACTCTATTGGATGACATTTACAGTGTTAAAGATATCAATAAAAATTTTAGTTGCTTATGAACAGGCACTTGAGTCATCTGAGAGAGCAGACACAAGTTTGTTATTTTGATATAAGTTTTTAAAGTATATATATTGGTCATAGTAAACTAGTTGATCTTATTTATGAAAAACTACAAGCCCTGAGTGTCTACTTTTATATTAATCATTAATCATCACTGTAAAGTTGAGAACAATGCTGAACATGGGAACCCCAAAACATGTGCAAATTTCCTTATTATTGGCCTCTGGTGAAATTACCAATTTGACAAAACCGCTTTACTTATTCTGGATATTAGTAAAGGGAACCATCTTCGTCTGGGTGACACAAGTGTATTATGAAGGAAATTGAGTATGAGCATTTCTGTTTTTTTATTGTATCACAGTTACTTTATAGAAGGTTCAAGGACTTGGTCTTGTTTTAGACTTTCTATCCAAGTAAAAACAAATCACTAGCCATCTTTAGAGTGTCCATGTGGGATTATCCACAGCCTTCTCATGGTGAGCTTAAGGCTGTCCAAGCACAGCAGTGAGTGAACATTCAGGTGAAGAAGGCTCTAAGCAGAAGTAGAGCATCAGGATGGATCAGACAGGTCTGGAGGGCAGAAGCTGTCAGGATCGCTGGTATCTCATCAGGTTTCTTTGTACCATAAATGTTTATAGCAGATAAAATGTAAATCTATATAGCATTTTTTTTTTGCAGATGTTACACACAATTAACATTTACAATGCTGCTAATACTGCTTAATTCCTTATAAGGAATTATAACTATAGTTAATAGTTTACAGATAATTAACAGTATGTAATTGTTAGCACTTGGTGTTCCCACACAATTCCGTTCAGCTGTGATGTGTATTTATCATCATGTGTATTTATTGTATATTTTGTGCCTTTCTCCCACTGTTGTGTATCTGCATTGTATGTATTTCTATGTATTGTGCTATTGTATCATTTGTTGCACCATGCTCATGGGGAAATGCTATTTTGTTCCAGTTTAAACAAGCAATAAAAAGGAAAGACAATAAAGAGCCATTTGACTCGAGTTGATTAAATGCAACTATAAATTGGATAAAAAGAAAGATGTGTCATTGTTTATTTAATAAAGTCACAGGTTAATCATTGGTAAATGATCTGCTTTGGGTTTTAATGTCATTTCATGTTCTTCTATAAGCGAATGCCCTGCTATCTTTTATTCCTTTCTTCTCTAATCCCTTTTGTCAGTTTAACAAAATTACTATTTTGCCAAGCCATGAGTGAAGGTTAATTTAAGCAATCTATGACAACGTTTTTCCTGCATCACAAAATAGGAAATGTTAAGTCTTGTCTTAAAATGAGAATAACTTATTGCAAAAGTGCAGAAGTTGTCGACTTAAAAATGAGCATAAAGAAAAAAAAATTAAAAGTGTACTCATTCACTGTAAAATTTACATTTTTATGCTTTTTTGTGTTTTTTTTATTAATTTGGTAACAAAAATAATACGATGATGTTGAATCTGCTGTAGTAATACAGTACGTGGTAAAATGATCTTATCGTATTCAGACAGTTTTACTCTTAAACGCTACAGAAAAGTCTAAAATGGTTGCTTTTTTAAAAAATATCTTATTCTAGGTCATCTGTTTCACTGTAATAGGATGTAGAGGAATAGTACAGCCATTTCAAAGGAGAACCATTTATAATAATGGAAACAAATTTGAAAAATATCTTAATATAGGTCCATTTAATTGTCATAGCTCCATATCTCTCACTGGAGATTTAGTCATGTACAGTGCAGTCAATAACTAATTGAGTCTTATATCCACCCACAGTTGATTTAATCATTACAGAGTGAACATTAAAAGAATTTGAGCTATTTTTAATTTGTGGTTTTTATTTGTCAGGAATCAAATGTAACTGGACAAATGGCTGCCCACCATAAGAAATGATCTAGAGATGGTCAGTATGTAGCATCTGCATCATTAGTAAAGAGTAAGAAGCTACTGTCAGTCCTTGCAGAGCCTCAGTGAGGAGGATAACCTACATCTGGTAATATTTATGGGTCACCAGACGGTCACGGATTGCACAGGATTTGCAACTGAGAATTAAACGCAAGAATTTTATTAATTTTCATTACAGTCACCTGAAATGTAGATATATTTTGCTTATGAAAAGATTATTACATGGGTGGCACTGTATAGGAGGTAAATTCAATTTAATTGAAGTTAAATTCAGAGCTGTAAACCCTTAAACCCCACAGTAAATGATTTTGGGTCCAGACATAGAATCTTCATTCTCATGCATTTGCTATTAGTTGCCATGTAGTTACAAGTGAAAGCATAATAGTTAATAAAGCACTTTAGATCATATGTATGTATGTATTCAGTATATATTGTTGCAGCTGCTGATCTTGTTGAAGTTGCCTCTGCTACGATTGTTGTTATTGCTGATGATGGTGATGCTTTTAATGTAATTCTTAGTGTTTTTGTAGTGGTTGTTATTTCATTTTATAACCAGTGTGCTGGGGATTATCATGTACATGTATCTGCCTCCAAATTCACTGTTGATGTGATGCAGTAGAAAACAACACAAGTGGCAAGAAATATATGAGATGCTTACTTCAACTTATAGGAGTAAATTACCATGTAATGTTTCTCATTGACCCGAAATGACTACAGTTTTAAAGCCATTCCATTAACGTTGTTTTGTTTCTAAGTGGAAACAACAGAGGCAAAATGAAGCTGAACAACTTTTAAATTGTTTACATCGCTGTTGTAATGACCGACCTCTGATGCCTTCACAGCAGTTTCTTTTGATAATTTCTCAAACAAGGATGTATATTTGGATTTAATTTCTTGAACGACCCCGATTCTAATAGCGTCTTAATGAGAGTTAATCTTCTGAGTATAAGAAAACCTCCATCTTAGCTTTTGGTAATGTGTGCTTTGGACTTTGTGGGATTATTTGAATGGGACAGGAAGGCTGTTTACTCTAACCTTGTTAGAACTACAGTGTCGGGTACCTCAAGGACAGCCTGAGTGAACTCCAGAGGAAATGATCCATTTAATCACAGAAATGTGTCTTTCTTACATTCTGTAGGGTGAAGTTTAACTAAACAACACAATGCCGTTATAGAGACTTACAAACTCATTGAACTGTGGATAAAGGGCATGAAATGCCCTACTGTTACTGGAGGAAAGGCCAGGATTACTACGAACATGCAAAACAGGTAAGGCAGGCTGCACAGTCATTGGGTAAAACTGCTTCTATTTAACAGGCTGGAGTAAGTGGGTGTGTTTGGAGTGGGGCTGGCCTTATAGTGCCGGAAAGCAGGATCTGAGAACCAACACACATACAACTCTCACGTGATTCCTATGAGTGCCATTTTAAGTAGGAGCAATGCATTTGCCTCTGTCACACTAGTTAAATTAATAGATGGCTGGGCGGGTCAGAAAATCTTTCTGTCATCTGATTTTATACAAATAAATAGAGGTCTAGAATTGACTGTGCACTGGACATTTCTTTGGCATGCCTCTATTTGACACCTTCTTCCTAGTCAAGATTTACACAAGGACAGAGAAAGGATAAAAGGAGAAATTGAAAATGGTGAGTGGGGGAGGAGAACTAAAGAGAGGAAGATGGAGATAATAAATATATATATATGGGTTCCTTTCCAATTGCAAAATGAATCTGGATTACTAAAGAATTATGAGTGATAGATGTATAGGGAAGTAAAGTGGTTCAAAACTGTCAGCTCAAAAATGCAGCTTAGTTGCAGATCAGCACAAGATAGAAGTGTACTGGGATTAGCGTCACATTCCTTGCGATCCTCTGTAACATAAGAGGTACAGTAGATAGAAGAATTAATGAATATTGTTTCCTTCTGTACTGTTTATTGATCTATTAAACCCCTACATGCATGCACTCTCTAAAGTCACAGTAAGTTTAGTCATGGGAATTGTTTTCCTGCTGCTGTGTATGCAGTCAATACGCTTCTCTTGAAAGCCAAGGTCAAACTGAGGTTACAGGGTACACACACGAATGTAGCACAGTCTTAACTAAACATTTTGTACCCAAACATATTTCTGAGAAGTAGACGAATCATCAGGCCCACAGTGCATATCAGTGTGGAATGGGACACAACCATGTATAGAGGTGCCCCAAGGACACACACACACACACACACACACACACACACACACACACACAATGTGCTATTCAGCATTGCTTTAAGACCTTGTGCCATACATTTCCTTAAACAGCCGGTTTAAGCAGTACTTCTTCTCATTAACATCCTTGCAAACTTGCATGAGAAAAAAGTAATACCATCTACATACCATCAAGAAAATATCTTGAAAATGTCCCACAATTTAGACACAAATTCTGTGGAAAAATTTGGTTTCACCACAAAAAATTTAGCACACCAAACCGTTTTACAAAAAAGGGGAAATGCTAAATTACCATCTGAGCTATGTACAAGCTGATATTTTGATCATCATGGTATGATGAAATAGATGTGCTTTGATGGATGGTTTATTCTGCATGACAAGACACTACTTTGTACAGCCTGGGCCCATGACAGCTTCCCTGAGTGTGTGCCTGTGTCAAACATCTCCCCTCCCTCCATTTCACATTCATCTTGCCCTGAAGTTCACTATCAAAGTGCACATCAAAGCAAGGTCCTGTTTGGGATAAATGAATGTGGATTCCATTGACAATGCTGGAGGATGACACAATCTGAGCTTCTTCAATGTTTGTGTATATTGCCACATACATAGGATTCCTGCCATTGTGTCCTGAATTTCTTTTCCCGCCATCTCTCGCCCAGGGGTTAAACACACAAAAAACCATCACAGGCTCATTGCTTATGTAAGATCATAACAACTCTCTAGAGAAAAAAAAAAACAAGAAAAAATAAAATGTCATCTTTAGTTTACTGTGTGTGAAAAGTGAAATGTGACTATTCCAAATGCAGTTCAATGCCCCATTTTAAATTACCTCCTGTTGTAAAAGGACCAAAGGAACCAGCCCAGGCAGTCTACATAGTGGGCAAGAACGATTAGAAATGTACTAATTTTGCACAGGTTATGCATTATCTGGTGCTCCATTTAGCCAAGCTTACAGAAATAGAGGACTGCCCAGCATTCTTCCCCCATTCATGCAAGGTTACCATTAGTGATCTAGATGGCTAACTTCAATGCAAATGCTTGGATAAGTTTAGTGTTTTCCTGTGCTAATTGGTGGCTGTCACATGTACAGTAGTGTAATTGTAGCCACTGGTCCTCCATCATGGTTCATCAGGTTCTCATCCATTACAGGCCTTTCAGAAGAAACATCTGAGCTGGAGATTTCCTAGTTGCACCAGCTTTCCACACCTGCAGTTTCTTTTAGATTCATGAAGACCATACAATGTTAAACTTTTCTTCCATCCCATAATCAGTAAACTGGAAATCAACTCTAAAGGATATCACAGTCATTTATAACCTAAAGTCAAATAAAGGATATTTGTTGTTGCCTGCTAGTGTTCTAGGGCAGCTAGGGCAGTTTAGATGCCTTATGAAACTGGCTTCAGGGATCAAAGCTGGTTTATGCTTCAGGCTTGTTCTAAGTTTAGGCTTTCAAAATATTTTACAGCTGGGAAAAAAAATTCTAATGATATTTTTTAGGAACAGTATGTTGACCATTAATTCTGTAATTCTGTATACAGTAAATCCAAGATGTCACCTAATTTAATACAAAATCTAGGATTAAGGTTAAGGTTAGGCACTCTACAAGATTCGGAGGATCATACGATTTGTCAATATGTGCCCAGATTTCACGCAGATCTGGGCCAAGATGCATCGATGTAGGTGCATTGAATATATGTACAGCTATTAAAGAAAGTAATTACATATGTGTCTTCACTGGTAGTACTTTAAAAGAAGAATCCTGTGTTTGCAATTTTGCCAACTGAAGAAGTATATTCATATTATATTATATTTATAATCATATTTATGTTTTAATTGAGTGAACATTTTTATTTAGGAATATTTGCTGATTACTACCCTGTCTTCCTTGTATGATTGACAACCTGCTTATTACAAAGAACCTCCAACTGATTAGAAAAATAAACAGAATCAATCCAGGCCTGATTTGTTTAAGCATGAACCAGGCTAGTAGCTCTTTAGTAATAGAAAAGACAAAAAGTATGTTAAAACTGAGCCTATCATAAAGCTCTGGAGATATTTCATATATATTGAGATGACTGAATATTGAAGACAATACATACCTACAGTATAGATTACTTTTGTATTCATTAAAGTACACATTAACTCAAAGCAATGCTTTGGTTTCAGATGGTTCTGGTCTCAGCCAGGCTTTTGTTTAGCATGGGAATGTGTGCTGACCCTCCACCTGCAGAAATGCTGAGTACACATCTAGACTTTTGGATGTAAAAAGCTTACACTCATGACCGGTTCTACAGCGCTTGTAAATCCACTGAGACTGTGATTTATAGGATGCCATGCTGGGGATGATGAAAAGGGAGAAACCATGTGCTCATATGGATACAGACGCAAATGCAAGCTCACACAGGTACAGGAGACTCCCACACACTGATGTAAATATATAGGCCCATATATAAACAGAGGCAGACATTTCTTCAGGACTCAAAGTCATTCAGTGAGCACATCATAGCTGCAAGAGCTCTCATAAAGCAGGTCATGGAGGTATGGATGATTGTGGAGGAAATTGGACTATGTTTGGGACACTGCCTAGATATGTGCAATTTTCATACCAATATTTCTCAGTGTTTGAGGCGATGAAGAGAAATAGAGAGCACAAAAGCAGAATTTTCATGAGTGAAACTGTCAGAGCTTCCCTGCGGATAGAAAGACAGGCCGGGTCATACAAATATTCAGCACAGGACCAAGAGGTTAGATCTCATCGCCACCCTCTCTCATGAATCCCACAGAATGGCAGATGATTACCTGAATGCTCGACCATCCCCAAAGGACAAAATGATAATGAAGGCAATGACTGTCATAACCCTTCTAGTCCGCTCTTTCTTTAAGCCCTTGTGTAGCCGTTAGCAGCACAGAGAAACGTTCGTACCCAGAGACACAGGACGTGATAACACAGCTGGCTTATCACAGAGCCACACGCCTTCAACAGTGAACCTCTGGGTAATTGAATTATGCACAGGGCTATTATCCCGATTATAAGCAGCACTGCATGTAGTTTGATTTTGACTCGCTCTCGTGTGTGTGTGTATTTGCCTTCTGCCTCAGCTCTGACAGAGACGCTACTCTCGGTTTGCTGCAGTGGTTAGTCATACAAAGATTATACAACAACTGGTATTCACTCCAATCCACCTCACATTCATAATGGGGGAAACGAGCTAAATATATACTCGAGCAACAGTATACTGCAAAATGTTATTCCTTCAGAAAAATAGAGTTTTACAGTGCACTTAGCACAAAATTGAGCAAAATATACAGATTTATCCATGCTCCATATAATGACGCATATTACACATCTTAATTTCCCCTAAAGATGATCTTTGTCCCCTTTTCTTTTTTAATTAGTATCTTTTGTAACACTTGCAAGCAGTGATAGTCCGTGATAGTCCATTTACATGAAGCAGAAAAAGGCAAGACGAATACTGAAGCAAGCTGCAAACTTGGTTCCAGAGAAATGATTACTTTAATTACTACTGCATGCTTCATAAAACACAGCTCAAAATTGAACATATTGGGCAGATCCCAGCTTATAAATGCAGATTTCTATACATGGTTGCACATCAAAAAGAGCCAATGGTGTAATTCAGTTCACTTTCCTCTTTTTTCTCTTTTTCTTTGTACAATAAAGTAGTCAGAGCTCTTTTTGAAAAGGCTTTGCTGGAACATTCAGAGCGTGCTCGGCTTTCCTTTTCGCTGCTGTCGGAAAGTAGAAAATAAAAAAGGAAGGAATTGAACCCTACATTTCCCTCATTTGCATGAACGAAAAGTCTAACAATTGATATTTTCAACACAAAAAATATACTTTTCTGCTTCAAAAATTTCAGTACCATGATCCAACCACGCAAACATAAAAATTTATACTAACATTATAATAACATTAGGGACGTACATGTAATTTACAGTACCACTTCAGTTTAGGAACAGTTCTTTAACACCTGATGAAGAGAGATCCCTAAGGAGCAAGACATAACAGCGACAAGGAAACAACCCTGAGACAACCAGAGACCCAACCCAAGACAGAAACCAGACTAAACAGGGAACTCTGGGTGACACCTGATAGTAGGAGTGTAGGATATCATTACAGTGTACAGTTACAGAAAGACATTCCACAAATAACGTTCACAGCAAATAAACATCTGCTCTTATTTTGGCTTTTGGCTCAAAGATATTAGAATGTTGGGTGCAACTGTCTCAACTGCCTCAGTTTGAATACTTAAAGTAATACTTGGGAAAGTTGGAAATTGAAAAATCTCTAATATAATTCAATATTAAAAACAACACCAAAACTCTGGTAAAATCTAGTGAAGTGAAAAGCACCCACAAGTTCCCTAATCAAATCCACCATCTTTGGTGAAAGTGTGTCTGCCTCTTGTCTGATTTCCTGGTACAGAGTAGAAGAAATATTAGCAACATTGAAGTTTTAAGGTACTGAAAAGCAATCCTATGAAAACAGTTTTATTATACCTGTATGTTCAGAGTTATGTGTTAATTACACTCTGAACATTTACAGAAAAGTTGGTTTGCAGAGAACTTGCTTCTAACTGCATTACCTACTCACGCCATGCCTTATAGACAATGCTACGGTGTGACAGGTTTTTAACTTACATGAGGGCAAATTTTAATCTGTTCAGTCTTGAGTTCAATGTCTGTTGTTTATAGTGTAACTGCTGAGAATTAGTTGAGGGGGATACTGTGTTGTAATAATTGTTTTTCTGTATGTTGGTACTGAATGCTTGAAGTTCCTCCTGAAGTTCCTCCAGGATCTATCTATCTATCTATCTATCTATCTATCTATCTATCTATCTATCTATCTATCTATCCTAAAAATATTGGTAATCTATCTATCTATCTATCTATCTATCTATCTATCTATCTATCTATCTATCTATCTATCTATCTATCTATCTATCTATCTATCTATCTATCCACAACCTTCACACAACACTGTGTCCTGAACACATTCATCCTTATGACATACTGTATATGGGATCTTCCACAAGTCACATTTTTAACAGGGAAGTTGCATCATTTAAAAAATTTCATAGCCATTAGGGGAAGAAGAAGAGCATGTTTTATTCTTTTCTTTTATTTACAATGATATTGTGATATGGACTAACTCCACTGATAATGACTTGAATTATAGACTTGAACCAAATTATAGACTTGAAATAAATTTTCAAAAATCAAATGTAAGTAAATCATTAGAAGATCCTTCATACTATTACCATATATGCTTATTACACCATGTTGGGTATTTGTAATTATTTTATGTTACAGAAAATATAATGATGCAAAATAAAAATTCAGGGCTGAATTTTTATTTTTAAAAATTTACAAGGCCAAGGAATCAAATGCATCTGTCTTACGTTTATAGCCATAGTGTAGCATTTATTTATTTTTTGTTTGTGTGTGCATGTGTGTTTGCTTGTCTCTCTTACATACACAAACACACACACACACACACACACACACACACACACACACACAGTGGAAGCATATTAAACCATCAACAGCTTAGTGAACCTGTTCTAAGATGATCGTGCTAGGAAGGAGGGATATTGTATCAATCAAAATAACAGCTAGCATGCTTCAATCAAAATAACAGCTAGCATGCTTCAATCAAAATAACAGCTAGCATGCTTCAATCAAGATAACAGCTAGCATGCTTCAATCAAAATAACAGCTAGCATGCTTCATATGCACATGCAAATTTGTTCAGGTTTAGTAGCTGCCTGCTTATTTCTTCCAGTTTAGCTAAGTAACAGGATGTAAGAAGAGAAGGGGAAAGAGAACTGACTTGGGTTGAGTCTAATTAAGGAGTTTAAGACAGGGGTTAGTCATCTGATTAAAATACTGGATGCACACTCCCAATGAACTAGTGCCCTCTATGGCAGCACTTCCCTTAACCTGCTGCGACGGGATGAATGCACAAAGCTTATGATGCACATGAGCCCAGATGGTGTCCAAATAATTATAATCACTAAAACCAGAATGTTGAACTTTGATTGCAACAGACAAAAATAACCGTTGAGGTTATGCGGATAGGAAAAATTTAACTAAGGAAGCATGCAGCTGCACAAGAGAAAAAAAAACCCTGGACTTTCCCGTAAGTGTCTAATGCAAGACTCAACTGAGCCATGAAAAATTCTCAGAGAATGAACTGAACTGTAGTGACACACATAAGTACAGAGGAGGAAACAAACCTGATTCATTCATGAAGAAGGAAGTATAGCAGGATTACACACCAGCAGTCCTCAACAATACCAGACACTCACATGATGCAATTACCCACAAAATACTGAAGTGGTTTATTGTATACATCAAAAATCATTATAGTAGGCCTTTTCCACAGCTGCTGATAAGTATCTTTTTGGCTGTTGATGTTCGTGTCCATGATGTTCATGTGTAAATGAATTGTATGCAATGTTTACATACAAAATATTCAAAAAGTGTACACTTGATAGTACTGTACAAAAAATACGATTAGTGCGTTTTTTCTCTGAAAGCGTCTGTTTCTCCTTCCCTTTTTGACAGTAAAAAACAACTCATTCAAAGTATATTGGTTTCCTCTAGTGTTCCTGAAGATAATGATCTTCTTAAGTAAAATGAAATTGTTGGCCTGTTATAATCATATAAGTAAACCATATAAGAATAACCAGAACTTATAGCACAAGGTGGGCAACATCTTTCTAGAATGAATTACTATATGTGGAAATTGTTCTGGAAAGAGTTCTCACTAGGACAAGAAATTATGACCATATAACCCCAATTTTATCATCTCTACACTGGCTACCTTTTAAGTTTAGAATCGATTACAAACTGCTGCTACTAACATACAAGGCTCTTAATGGTTTAGCTCCCACGTATCTAACTAGTCTTCTAACACGTTACAATCCTTTACGCTCTCTGAGATCACAAAACTCAGGACTTCTGGTAGTTCCCAGAATATCTAATTAAGTCTTCTAAAGGCGGTAGAGCGTTTTCTTATTTAGCTCCCAAACTCTGGAACGGTCTTCCTGATAGTGTTCGGGGCTCAGACACACTTTCCCAGTTTAAATGTAGATTAAAAACTCATTCCTTAGTCAGGCGTACACATACTGTAACACATCCCATTATATTGTGCACTATTACACTAGACTTGCACATTTTTATGAACAGCAGATATGTTAATCCCTCTGCACTACTCTTCTCTTTTTCTACCCATGCCGAGACACCCAGACATTGTACCAGCTCCGATCATCTCCCGTGCGATGAGGTTTTTGGACCTCCGCTGAGATGAGGCCGACTCTGTGAGAATCCTGAGACATCTACAGATCCACCAGCTCCAGTCAGACTCTGTGATACTAAGAGGAGATCTGAACTCCATGTGATCCCTACACCAATACAACACTTGTCTGACTGTATATTTGTAATCACACCATCTAGTGTCACCCATATGAGGATGGGATCCCCTTTGAGTCTGGTTCCTCTCAAGGTTTCTTCCTTTACCAATTAAGGGAGTTTTTCCTTGCCACTGCTGCCTGAGTCACCTCAGACTTGCTCATTGGGGATAAATACATATACATACGTACATACATTCATACATACTGTGAACTATATATATTTTATATATTTATATTTTAAATATATTTTGAATTTTTATTATATTAATTCTTTATACTACTCCTTATGTTTATCTTCTGTTCTATGTTTATGTTCTGTAAAGCTGCTTTGAGACAATGTCCATTGTAAAAAGCGCTATACAAATAAACTTGAATTGAATTGAATTGAATTGAAATTGTGCCAAGTGTCATAGGCCAAGTTTAGCATGTTTTGTCCTTACTTCATGATATTGTTGTCCCAATGCTTGTCTGCTACCACTGTTAGATTTAGAACACAACCCTGTACTGTTGGTATGTTCTAGTTAATATGTCAGTACTGATATCTCTCTATATAGCCTAGACAATGAAGAAAGGCTCACCCTTTTTCTCCAGAAACACTTCTGATGATCTGTCCTTCTGTGGAACGCTAATCAAATTACAATGTCAGGATTACTATGATAAGGATTAAATTATTATACAATAATGGTGCAAGAGATTAGAGGAATGTATGCCAAGCAGGAAACAGTTACATGTTGAATTGTACTGACTAGATTTTTTTAACCAGATTGTAATATCCCTAGAGATATAATTGTTTACTCATAGTAAATCAGTTGTCAAAAATTAAATTGCTTCATCTATAAAGAGTGGCACCAGAAAGTTTTCACTGACTAGTGATGACCTATCTTTTTGCTGTATTGCAACATTGATGTACACATTTCAAATCTAAAAATTGATAAGCATTTAATTCCCTATCTTTTAACAGCTAACTCATGGCTATTTTCTTGGGTATTTAAATAATTATGGTAAACTGATAACACTGATGATAACACTGGGGTTCATATCAAATGTTCTGTTGTATTGCTGCACAATAAATATCCCTGACTTGGGGAGATTTCACAAATAAAACAGAAGATCAGATTAATCTTGCTGTGATGAGAACCAAGGGAAAAAATTGAGCCATTTGGTTTAAAAGCAAAGTGATTTATTTGGTGAGGACTAAAAACAAGCCAACGGCCTGGTAACACCATTCCTACCATCGAGGAAGTTGCTCTGAATAAGGGTGTCTGCCACATGCCATAAATGTAGTGGTAGAGTTTCATGACCTAAAAATTGCCACTGATTTTCCAATGGTAATTTTTGCGTCTGATTTGGAAGAGTTGGTGAAAATTTGCATTGAGGAATGGAGGAAAATTGCAAAATCTACATGTGCAAGCTCAGAGAAGCATGGAAAAGACAACCCAAAGCTGTAATTGCTGCCATTACAATCCAAGAATTGCAAGTCAAGCACTTTCTGTTGGATTTTAAAAAAACAAAAACAATTAATTAATGATCGGTTGTGCTGTGTTTATGTGGGTATATATTGCACGCAACTCTAGTACTGAAAACAGGGTTGGAATAATGGCAAACAAGAAGCTCTGAATTTCTCTTCCATTTCCCTAGTGTTGTGATGAGCTGTGAGACCATTGTATTTAGTCTTTGTTCATTTTGCAACACAATAAATCAGACAACGTGAACTTTTCCAAGGAACCGTATGCAATATCCTGAATAATTATCTCCTCCTATCCGTCAGGATTGCTAACAAATGGTCGAAAATTGTATCCTATGTTGTTTTTATGAGGATAGTGCCAGGGCTTTTGGACTTGTTGAACTCCATGTATCTCTGCAATGCAGTAAATCTTATCAGTCTCTCTCCATCTATATCCGTAGTCATGAGACCAGCCCAGTACACAAAAGTCCGAGTAACGAAAATATATAAGCTGTACCGATCCCCGGTAGGGATTCAGCCTGTAGGCTGCCTTTATTCTGCTTCACATGAACCACATATCGCTGCACACTGACTGTTCCTTCAGAACTCATCATGAGCTGTTTGCCTACTAGACCACACATAGAGTGCCTCTCTTCCTTCTAGCACTAAAGCATATAGCACCTGTTGTTGACTGGATTGGATTTTGCCTTCAGTGTTTAGAAATGCAGCATACAAATGTCCCCACAGCACATCCAGACTCTATCCAGTGGCTTGTGCCTATTTCCATGTCCATCCTTGGTATGGCTGATGTGTTGCACGGAGAGAGAGAGAGAGAGAGAGAGAGAGAGAGAGAGAGAGAGAGAGAGAGAGAGAGAGAGAAAAAGTTCAGTTCTGTGGAATTTAAGACTCTTGGGATAAACTCTGGTTTCCTCTTTGTTGGAAGCCCCCCACTCCCACAACCATGATTTAAAATTTTCCATTAATAATCTTATCTAGCCCAGAATAATTAACAAACCCCAAATCAGCCTAGTGATAAGTTTCGAGGAAATGCTTCAGATTGTATTATCGCACTTCAAAGAGAAGGCAGAACTCATAAAAAACTATTGTTTGTTATTTACTGGGATAGCAATGACAATATCTCAAAAGGCTCAAAGGTCTATGAGGAATTTTGTTGCTGTGGTTTATTTAATTTATACTGTGAGGTGTTAGATCATATATTTTGAGGATCCTATTAAAAAGCCGTAGTGTCCAATTAAAAGAAAAATCCACAGGCATATTAATCTTTATAATTAATCCAATAGTTGTTTGTGATGAAATTCTTAGTTGGGTTTTATAGTTTAGATGTATTTCATGTACATGTTGTTTTATTTTTAATTTGGTTCATTTGTATTTCGTTAAATACAGTAATAATGTTCATCTAGCTACAGAGTAGCTGTACTGCCAAGGTTGCCTGTAGGATTTAGCCTCTTGCTAAAAGAGAGTGATGCAGCCAGCACTTTAATACTTCAGTCTGTCCAGCTCTTTAACCACCTCATCTATACACTCTGCTCAAACAGATCAGGTTCCAAAGCTTCAGCTTCAAGTTAATGCCACCATCAATGCCATCATGCTTATATCATATATCACTCACTAGTGAGTCAAGTCTCTGCTGTAACCTAGCACAGCTGTGTCATATAGTTAGAAATTTAAGCCTAGCTTTTGCTGTCTCCGTTACACTTCTGTACTGGATTGCTTATTAATATCATATTGAACATTACTGGGAAATGGTGAGTTAGCGAAAAATGTTTGAGTCATGTGTTTGAGATGTTTGTTTTCATTTTGTCCCCTACTAAATTTACCCTTTGTATTAGCACGAGAATCAGCAAGAACATCTCATATATTTTAACATAAACATATTTAAACATGTGCTTGCATGTAGACGCTTCCATTAACTGCAAAGTAGGAGAAATGTGCAGCTATTAATAAAACAAAGGAGAACAATAACTGACACACTGCAAGTTACTGGTGATGAAAACAGTTATGGCGTGGTTAACCTCTGAGCTCAGTCACAGAGGAGAAATGGATCTGTTGCACACCACCTGCCACCTGCATTGTTTAATCAGTTTTCCTGCTGCCTTAGTCCTTCAAAGTGTTAATCCATGTATGAGAAAGCGCTGAGATTTTTCTGTCTTCATCTACATGGTAATATCAGTGGGGTGAGGTACTTTATGTCAAAGGTCATATGGCAGCTTCGTCCATCTCAATGAGAAACGCATTTGTCAGCAACCTCAATCAGCAGAGCGTTCTTGGCTCAAGGACAACTGCTGCTAGTGGACGGTTAGTTCCACATCAGTGCCTTAACATTCCTCAGATGTTGCCTTATATTTAAGAGTCAGCAGTTTTATCAGGGTGACCTCCATGCACCATTTACATCCAGTAATCATGCAAATAGCATGCAGCAGGAACAAATATGTTCCAAGACGGTCAAGATTGGGATGTCCATTAGGAAAAGTCACTACAGAGGAAGTTCTTCAATAAGGGATGAGAGTAAAGTTGGATTTCTACCTTGTTTAGTGGAGGCGTTCCATATCCTCCACGCCACAACTGAGAGCTTTAAGCTCACCGATCAATAACTCTGCTGGATTATATGGGGAGGGGATGGATTGGTGGAAGTGTAAAGCTCCCACCAAGCTACAAGGCAAGGCCATTTGAAGGCCATTTAGGCTCTTCGACAGCGCAGCTATTTCTTAGGAATCAATAAGCATTCCAAAGTGCAATGAGATCTAGCTGTGCTTAAAGCAGAAAGTTTTAGAATGAGAATATCTGAAAGGAAATTTAGAGTCTAATAAGTGCAAAATGATGCTGTCCAATGGATTTTGATGAGACACATTTAACTGCCATGTCACACTTCCATGTCACACGTTCCATGGTTTCTTGGGATTTGTCACACATGCTTCTTCTCCGGCAGCTATGCTTCTAACCAGAGCACAGCCCTGTCCCCTTCCTTGGATATTTGGACAGTTGGAGTACAGGAATTCAAAACAAGACACACCACGCTCATGTGACTTCCCCAAACTATCAGCCTTGCTCTGCCAAACACACCACCATCACTTGTTTTCATAACTGTGTTCAAAGTTTAAATCAGCCTCTTTGTTTAATGTACACATGTAGATAAGATGATGGAAAGCAAACCTCCTCACATGCTTTTTAACCCTTTTCAGGTGAGAGACAACACATGTGAATTGAAATCTGATTCCTGTAGGCAGCTGTGTTGACCATTTTAGCTGGCAGAAGGTAGAAGAGGAGAAGTAAACATGGCCTAATCCTGACCTGTATGAGAAAGTGGGGCGTATCTTGCTTAGGCTTTGCCAGAAATCCAGAATACACTTCACATTATTACTTTCATGGTGATTTCAGATTAAAATCTCTACACCATTTTCCAATCCAAGATTTCTTATTACTGGGCATAAAAACACATGCACACACATAGAAAGCAGGTGTCTCTAAGAGATGCAGGTTCATTTGATTAACCCACAACAGCATTCTGGCTGAAACTGTGAGGAGCTCCGAGAATTAACACAATGCCTATGACTCCCTGAAGTCAAGCAGAGAGCACTACCTTAGTCAACAAGAATAGAACAGTCTTCGTTTACTGTTTATGGTGAACAGGTACAACTACACAAGCAAGATGTGTTTAAACTTTAAACATATCAAAGTACACACAGGCAGGCTCCAGTCTGGCGGTTATTAAAAAGAGAAGGAGGAGGTACGAGGTACACACACACACATGCCTACTGTCATCATGTGATTCGATCTAGAAATAGCCTTTCGTCACAACGGAAGAACGGACCAGAGTGTCCTCTGTGGTATGTAGAGAACCTCAGCTCCCCTTATGGTTCACCTCTTTCCTCAGCTTCAGCCAAAAAAAGCTCAGTCCGGGGTAAGAGCGTGTTGCAGAGCTAGAGAAGGTTACGGATTTAGTTGCCGGTGCAAGGTTGAAGATAAGAATAAACCTGGCTTCTGAATGATTTATTAGATCTTAGTTTACTTCTATAATCCAGGGAAAACCATCTACGCTGTAGCATGTTTACTTTCAGCATAGACTACAACAAAGTATTTCCTATACTGAGGTCATTTCCCAGGGCCTTCAAACAACTCTGCAGATTTTGGCTGTTTGTCTTCCAACTTGCTTAGTAATTCATCCACCTGGCACTCACAACAAAGTTCAACAAATAGAATATCAGACTGCCTAAAATGTTCAAAAGATTTCAGTTTTCAAAACATGAGAATTCACACAGGACCCAGAATTCAGTGGAACCTCTCAATTATTATCCCCTGGACAATAAAATACAGCAAGTTTCATAAATAAATCTCAGATCAATCACAATAAAGGGAAGCTGTCAAAACTTTCAAATCATTTGTTTCTTGTTCTAGTGTTATACCACATTGTATGTTCTAATCAATTTTTTCATTTCTTTGTACTAAACTGATTTCTAAAGAAAAACAATCGCTCAAAAAAGACCCATTTTCCTCTGTGTATTTAATCATTACTAATCTACACCCTAACCTGAGTATGTCTAAAGTGCTTAATTTTTTCCCCTTCTTACCGGATACAGTCAAACATGCTATAAATCATACATATTAAATCACACACTACTCTATTAGAGCAGCATATACATACATATATTGCATCACAACATGTGACTTTATACAGTGCAGTACTATTTACAACATTATTATTTAGTTTGATAGAAAACCTAGCTAGCTTTATACTGGAACATACAACACTGTGGTCACAAGCAGTCATTTGTGATAATGTGCCATCAAATGCATTGGAAAAATCCAGAAAATATTCTCATAAAACCAAACACGAATAAAGGATTTCAGGCCAAATTCAGTTACATTTTGCAACATAAGGGCTATAAAGGCAATAGTATTTGACCAAAAGTGGTCAGATAATCGACCAAATGGAACTTTCTGGATTTTTCTTTCTTTCTTTTTTTTTAAGAAAAAAAATCTACTTAAGAGTGCTGTGCTATGCTGTCCAGGAGAAACATGATTCTAGCTAGCTAGGCTCAAGCTACATAAACAAGTAAACATTATATAAATGAACAGATTGTACTATACTCTATTGGCAAGCTGCTCATGAACCAATTAAATGTGTCTCCTCAAGGTTGAGTTATGGTTGTGTTCTGGCAGTCAGACGTCGAGGACTTTATTACAGACGGTCATTACTTAATTCCAGACAGGGTAAAAAGTAAATCAGATCATTACGATCCTTTATTGTTGCTACTGCAGCTGCTAATGTGAAATCATAGCCTCATACGACAACCTCCAGAGAACTACTCTAATATATTCATGTACATGTTTGTGTACTGGAAAACAGAAACAGGTACAAGACCCGGGAGCAAATACTACATAGAGGCAAATTGGTCATCATACTGAGCTCAATGTTCTGTTCAAAAGCAGTATACCAGGAAGAGGTCTGTCACTCACTAAAGTTCTCACAGCACTGCCTGAAGTATTTTGGACACCGATAGCTAGCAACGTGCATGCTAATCTTTCGGAGTACCTGGCACTGAATGGCTTCATGAAAGAAAGAAATGTTTCCCTGTGCTTTGCTTTGACCTTCTGAAATGATTCTTGTCCAACACACTAGATCATCATGTACCTAATTTTTTCACACTGTGCTGATCGTTCATGGAAGACTAGCAGCGTAGCCCTATCAACCTCAGCCACCTAAACACCTGCTTCTATACTTCTCATTACACTCTGCAATCTCTGTCCATCTATCACATTTCAAAATGAAACACAAACCCAAATTTTAGCATATCCCCACATATAACACACACACACACACACATGCCCAGAGGTCATTTTGACATATAGACATATTAACAACAAAAGGTCACATAGAACATTACAATCTTCAGAGTTTTCAGTGAGTAGGTCAGAAATGTGCATGCATATACCATCCATTCATTTTCTCTACCACAACCACACACACACTAACACAGAAGTCAGTTTAGAAATGCCAATCAGCCTATTATGCATGAGTACCCACAAATTCCTCACAAGCAGGTCAGAGATGAGAATCCAACTCCCAAACCCATACCTGTGAGGCGATTACTACTAACCATTGTGTTCCATTATATATACCACTTATTATATATTTACTGTTGCTTACATAACAGGTATGTGGCAGACTGAAGAGGAACATCTAATGTCATACACCTCTCCTTTATTCCTCTGACTCTTCCGCCTAACAGCAGCACTGTCTTTGTTTGGAGATTGTGAATTTATCTTTATGCATAAATGAATCAGTGCATTTGTGTGTGCACGAGCGTAAACAGGATGTGACTGCGTATGCGCGGGAGACTGTGACAGCAAAATGAGATGCACTCAGTGTGTGTGGAGAATGTGAAGACGTTAAGACGAAGTCCAGAGCAATCTGTGGACAGAGGTGGCATCACACATATTTATCACGTGTTAATTGCTTTTTAGTATGCCAATCGTCTCTCTTAACACCTCCTGAAAAATATGTAAAAACACCTAGTCCACTAGAAAAGATTTTTTTGGTCATCACCTTAATATTTTATGGTAATTTGGCCTTCACAAACAAATAAATACCCTTGAGGAGTACGTTTTTAGAGGAACATGTATTTGTAACAAATTCTTCTATTTCTTCCAACAAAAATATTTACCCCCAAAAATTTACACCCATCATTACTTTTACATCACACTACATTGCGTTATACTGTGGTGCTGGCAACTAAAAGTATTTTAAAAAAAAAACTGACACACAACAAAAGGCTTGGTGGTTAGAAGCAGAACTAATGGGGAAAAGAAATATTTGAAAGGGGAACAAACTCAACGTATGTCTGCTGGAAGGCAAACACAACAACATGACACAACATGATAGAGACAATCATGCAACAATTGTCTGATATGAACGTACAAAAAAACAAACTGCTGCAGAGGTTTATGGTTATGCAAAACAAGCAGCTGTTATGCAAAGGTGCAGTGACATATTAACCAAAATGTTAAGAAATTATTTCGAATGGCAGAAGAAGAAAAGGTCTCCGATTACACACTTTCAAATCCAATTTGTGATCAGTGTTAGTGACTGTAAACCAATTTGCATATGTAACCCAACTAGCTGCTTTATCCATGTTTGCTTATCCATCAAACATGATATTCACCAAGAGTCATTGTGATTATACTACACTGCTGATCTGCTAATTAACAATACAATTCAAAACAATAGACCAATAGGGTGCTATGTGCTTCTGCACCTACAGCTAAAATATCCTTAGCGCTTTACTTCAAAATAGTAACTCAACAGGAGGCTATTTCTGGTAATGTCCATCAATCCATCCATACTCTAAACTGCTTATCCTCCTGGGTCATTGGGAACCTGGAACCTATCCCAGGAAACTCAAGGCACAAGGCAGGGTACACTCTGGACAGGATGCTAGTATCACAGGGCACAGTCACACACTACGGACAATTTGGAGATGCCAATCAGCCTACAACACATGTCTTTGGACTGGGGAGTAAACTGGGGTACCTGGAAGAAACCCTTGAGGCATGGAGAGTACATGCTAAAACCACACATACTGTACACACACACAGCAGAGGAAGGAATCTAACCACCAAGCCTGGAAATGTGAGGCAAACATGTTAACAATTAAGCCACTGTGGCCCCTGGTAGGTAGGTAGGTAGGTAGGTAGGTAGATAGACAGATAGATAGATAGATACTTTATTGATCCTGGAGGAACTTCAGGAGGAACTTCAAGCATTCAGTACTAGTGTTAATTTCGTCAGACAAGACGAGACGAAATATGTTCGTCAACAACCTTTTTTTCATGACTAAGACGAGACGATGACAAGACTGCACCACTGTCCAAAAACGCTGACTAAGACTAAATTAACATGCATTATTGTTGACGAAAAAAGACGAGACGAAAATGTTTTGTATAAAATAAATACTAAGATAAAATCTCTCTTCATTTTCGTCTACAATTGTCTCTGCTTTTTCATCAGCTGTTACACCTTTAAAATATTCAGAACGAGTTTGCGGCTTCGCGCTGTTTAGTGTGTATGTAGAAACAATTCGTCCACACGCCGCTCAAAAAAAACCAACTCCTGAGCGCAAGTCCACCCCTGGTCTAGGCGGCTTTTTGTGATAAATTATATTTCCTGTCGCTGCACAGGCTCTTTTATTGTACATGACAGCGTATGTCCCGATGACCGGTCTTTGCATTACGATAAAAAGCAGTATCAATAAAGTAAAAAATGTGATGTGCAGTCAAGTTCGAGTGTATGCACTGTTTAAGCGAGTGTTTAAACTTCTCACTGATATTTTTGTGATTCGCGGACTGTAAATAGGTTGTATTTTAGGCCCACAGTAAAGTAGGCCTATTCTTTTCAGTTTTTCTGAGTATATTTATTTTATTTCTGATTTGAACAGAAACATGAGACACAAGGCAACCAAAACAGTTTTAAAAACCTTTGTAACTTAAGTTGTCAGTCGGAGTCTGTTGGGCCCTAGCTTTTGAATTGTGTTGTTTAAAATAATATACTCTTCAGAACAGGTTAATCATGTGTGAATATGTCTCCTAAATCAGAAATTGAAAACCAGACAAAAATCATTCATTCATTCATTCATTCATTCATCTTCTACCGCTTATCCGAACTACCTCGGGTCACGGGGAGCCTGTGCCTATCTCAGGCGTCATCGGGCATCAAGGCAGGATAAACCCTGGACGGAGTGCCAACCCATCACAGGGCACACACACTCTCAGTCACTCACACACTCACACACTACGGACAATTTTCCAGAGATGCCAATCAACCTACCATGCATGTCTTTGGACTGGGGGAGGAAACCGGAGTACCCGGAGGAAACCCCCGAGGCACTGGGAGAACATGCAAACTCCACACACACAAGGTGGAGGCGGGAATCGAACCCCCAACCCTGGAGGTGTGAGGCGAACGTGCTAACCACTAAGCCACCGTGCCTCCCCCAGACAAAAATCATCAAAACAAAAATCATTCAACAAGTGTATTTTGTCAGGTAATTATGACATTTAACCAATGTTTGAGATGTGAAACACTTTTTTTACTGAAATGTTTATCAGTAATAATCTCAGTAATAGATGTGTTATTTTAAAAAAAAAGACTACAATGTTTTGACTAAAACTAGACTAAAATTAAAAGATTTTTAGTCGACTAAAACTTGACTAAGATACCTTGAGTTTTCTTTTGACTAAAACTAGACTAAAATGATGAGACTTTTAGTCGACTAAAACTTGACTAACAAAAAAAGATATGTGAATGACTAAATATGACTAAAACTAACAAGGACATTTGGCACAAGACTAAGACTAAATTAAAAATAGGTGACGAAATTAACACTATTCAGTACCAACATACACTCACTCACTCAATCTTCTACCGCTACCGAACTACCTCGGGTCATGGGGTAGGCACCCGCCTGTGCCTATCTCAGGCGTCATCGGGCATCAAGGCAGGATACACCCTGGACGGAGTGCCAACCCATCGCAGGGCACTCACACACTACGGACAATTTTCCAGAGATGCCAATCAACCTACCATGCATGTCTTTGGACCGGGGGAGGAAACCGGAGTACCTGGAGGAAACCCCCGAGGCACGGGGAGAACATGCAAACTCCACACACACAAGGCGGAGGCGGGAATCGAACCCCCAACCTTGGAGATGTGTAACTCTGAACATACAGTTATAACAAAACTGTTTTCATAGGATTGCTTTTCAGTACCTTAAAACTTCAATGTTGCTAATATTTCTTCTACTCTGTACCAGGAAATCAGGCAAGAGGCAGACACACTTTCACCAAAGATGGTGGATTTGATTAGGGAACTTGTGGGTGCTTTCACTGCAACTGAAACAAATAAAACTGAATCCACTGGAGATTTTCAGATTTTCACTAGATTTTACCAGAGTTCTGGTGTTGTTTTTAATATTGAATTATATTATAGATTTTGCAATTTCTAACTTTCCCAAGTATTACTTTAAGTATTCAAACTGAGGCAGTTGAGACAGTTGCACCCAACATTCTAATATCTTTGAGCCAAAAGCCATAATAAGAGCAGATGTTTATTTGCTGTGAACCTTATTTGTGGAATGTCTTTCTGTAACTGTAATGATATCCTACACTCCTACTATTAGGTGTCACCCAGAGTTCCCTGTTTAGTCTGGTTTCTCTCTTGGGTTGGGTCTCTGGTTGTCTCAGGGTTTTGGTGTTGTTTTTAATATTGAATTATTCACTCTACTAATTAATACATCCATCGCTAGCCAGGGACGATATGATGAGATGATGAAATGATGAGACTGAAGGCTTGGCCCTTGAGCAAATTGTCTTTATCATAGCGAATGCTATGTTGTTAATAAATAAATACAATGCCAAATATTGCCATATAGCATGCAGACTTTCCCCCTAGAAATGGCATTTTCTTGAGTGATTAGGTGTATGTGCTTCTAGCACTAATACAAAAAAAACCCACTGATCAGAGGTATGTACCAAACCTGACCCATACCAGCGTTATTAGCTCCAGTAGTTGAAATGGAGGTGACTAATGGACAGCCGCTACAAATAAAAAATAATAAAGACCTAAGAAGAAAATAAATGGCATGGCATGACATGATGGGCTTTAAAAATGCACTCAGCTGAAACTTCTTGCCAAATTACACACTCAGCCACTGCATTGCTCCTAAAAGCAGTCTAATGCATTATTGAGCAGCATTGCTTGAGTCACAGGTTTAAGGGTTGTAAATAGCCAGCAGGCATGCTGCACACACTTGTAGCTCTCAGAGAAGCCATTAAAAACAACTATAGGATGATAAGAAAAGTTTGGCACCACTAAAGTAGATTTTTGACTATTCTTTACAATGCAGAACTGAAAACTATCACTCACACAATCTAGGGCTTTTTGAGTCAACTATAATCTTTCTATAATGAAAGGGAAGTTTTCTGCCCATTAAAACACACTGGAATGCAATCAGCAGAATGATAATGTTGATTAAGGTTGAAACAAATGCAAGAAGCCCTTCAGGCAGCTAATATGCATGAAAAGCTCATTCAAAAGCTAATTGTAATCTAACTCTAAAGGTGACTTTGCTTACTGGAGGTCAACCTTATCTCAAGGATATAATGTTTAAACATGCTTTAAAAATGATTACAAGGAATGATTGTGGCCTTACGTTAATGGTTTGCCTTGCACCAAGCCACAGCCGTAAGCAAATACAGCATCTGGGCTGACCATCATTAGCCTGAAGGACAGGCATGAGTCAAACAGTTCACAATGGCACCAACAAACATTAACACTGACCCTCAGTGGCTTTCAGTTCACCTGGGAACCTGTAACGGTTTTCCAATTTACAGCAGAGGACAGCGAATGACCTCAGAGCTTTCTGAAAATTTTGCAACTGTGGCATTTGCACATTAGCTGATGTTACGTCATGGCATATCCCACTCTAGGATTATACACAGCATCATGTGGATTGATACAAATCTGCAAGCTTTTTTTTTTTTTTTTTTTTTTTTTAGCAGATTACTGCACATCCCTGTAACATGCAAAAACAGTGCAAAACAAATAATGCTTTCTCAAGACTGCAAAGGTAATCATTTTACATGAAATGTAAAGCTAGTGCCAGATTCAGTGGTGTATTTGTTTTATGTTTTGGGTAATAAGCATGCTTGGTCAGGATTTTATACAGACCTGACCTGCCCTGTGCTGTGGTGTCCTTGACAGACTGGAGTATGTCGTGATACGGGACTGAAGCCGTGTATTGAGTGAGCAGAGAAACACTGAGCTAGTCTTCCAATATTCACCTCCTGCGTTGGAGAAAGAGGATGCTCCATCTCTCCATCTCCCAGGATTAAGAGCTCAGCTGTAATGAGTACATCTGTGCATCTGTCTCTCATTCCAGCACAGAAGAAATGGACAGAGATGCACAACACTGGATATACCTCAAAGAAGTAACTGTAATTCTCCTGTATTTAGTGTGGAACATGACAGGAACACATGACTGAAAAGCTCAGCGCAGCAAGCAAGCAATCACCCAAGGCTGCGTAATATTGATCTAGTGAGTGGCCTGGACAAGCTATTGATGAAATAATCATCTAGGCCTTGTTTCCAAATGCTCCACATCATGCTATATGATTCATGACTTAAATGCCATTGTAGATAAATGAGCACACAAGTAAATAAATAACTAAACACACCACTGTACCCAAAAACAATCAGCACTAAAATTAATGATAGTTATTAAAAAAACATTCCATTTTTAAATGTTTTTGTGTCTAATGTTAGTGTCTAAAGCTCATATTTCACCTCAGTTACTCTGACTGTAAGGGACAATCATAAGACATCGACTCGGTCACTATAAAAGATTCTATACTCCATCCATCCATCCATAACACTGCTTATCCTATTGGGTCACATGGAACCTGAAGCCTTTCGTAACTAACTCAAGGCAGGGTACAGATGCCTAGAACATGTTTTTAGACTGTGGAAGTAAACCAGAGAACCTGGAGGAAACCTCTATGGCACTGGACGAACATGTATCCTCCACATACATACGGTGGAGACAGGAAACGAGATGTGAAATGGCACAAACCTGCAAACCACCAAGCCACTGTTCCTCCTGAATATATAATGTCTATTGTTTTTCTTTTCCCACATAATATCAGCTTATAAAACCATCATAGTCTATGTGTATACCACATGTTCCTGTGGCCATCATGTGAGAGACAGCAATGCTAGTAATTAAGTAAAGTCAAGGAGCTTTTATTGTCATTTTGATTATATATAGCTGATGCAGTACATAATGAAATGAAGTACTGGTTCTCCTGGACCCTGGTGTTACATAAAGACACAGAGTTACATGAGACAACAAAGAAATTAACTTATTCACATAAAAAGCATGTGTGCATCCTTGTGCAATCAGTGCACCACAAGTGACAGTGCAAAAGAAGAGACAGTGCAAACAGACAATACAATAAACAACAACAAAAGAAGACAGTTTATATATAACAATCATCTAGTATTTTTAATAGTCAACCGTACTGTCGGCTCTGGTGTAACAGGGCCGACATGAATGCTGGAATACTGCAGATCTTCAATCAAACAATAATAAATACAGTAATGAATAATGTAGCCTGATAACGTGTTATTCATTAATCCCCAGAATGAATAAGCCAAAGCAAGAGCCAGAGAAATTTTCCTCAGTCTTATATTATATAATATATAATAACATTTTACTAATATTTATATTGAAAAATACCCCTCATTTGAAGTCACCTCAACTGGACTGAATTTGTCCTGTGATACAAACTGATCAGTTGTTTTTTTTTTGTTTTTTTTTTTATACTTTAATTCTGTAAAAAAAAAAAAACATTTGACTTCTTGACAAACCAACAAGTTCTAATTATCTAATTTTAAAGCAACATGTTGCTAATTCAATCTGTTTCTCAGACATTGTTGGTGAAAGTAGGTGTGAAAGAACATCTTAACCTGTATAAGAACAAACATTCCCTGAACTTGAATTATACAATCATTGTTCTGTTACCACCACAATAACTGTGTTAAACAAAAGAAAGTATTCGAAAAGAAGAAACGCTGAAGCAAACTATATGTCTTGAGGAAAATGACTTGTATACGAGGAGATTTTTTACAGCCGTAGATACTAACAGAATAAACCAACATTTTCATGAAATAACACAAATAATTGAATTGCTGGAGTGTTTCTCACTGAACACTGAATGTTTTGTGACACATCTGACTCAGATTGCTTCTCTTCACAAAAAGGAAGTGAAAACCCAGTGTTCCACAGACAATCCATCTCTTCATAGATTAAATTATAGCACAGACTTTATAATTACATTTTTAATATACGAGGGCTTTTGTGAAACAGTACACGCAACACGCAGAGGAAATGGTGCAATACAGCTATGTTTTGGTACTGTTAATGAAGTACAAATGATTACTTTTAAAGCTTAGAGAAGAACCACAGTGTGGTTAAAAGAGATAGACAGCATTTCCTGTTCAGACTAACTGTAAGTCAGTAACTGCACACTGTGTAGTGCACGTACACAGGATACTAAACCAAAAAGCCTCTATGTCGGTATTGTTTATATGTAGCTAAACGACTGTTGAGCGGAAAGCACAAATGTTGTGTTATCTATCTACAGTATCTATCTATCTATCTATCTATCTATCTATCTATCTATCTATCTATCTATCTATCTATCTATCTATCTATCTATCTATCTATCTATCTATCTATCTATCTATCTATCTATCTATCTTTCTGTCTGAATGTGAGCGATGTAAGATGGCCAGTTAATAATCAGTAGTTTTTTCCGTTTCATTTGTAATAGAAATTTATTTCCTTTTAAGGAAAACCCCAACCTGGAACTATACACATGCTCATATTAAAATATTAATGTGTTTTTGCCAATTCTGGTGCTTTTTTTTGGTTTGGTGATGCATTTTTGTTGTTCCAGTGAGAAATTGGTGGTTGTGTGCTGACATACAAAAGTATATAAGCTTCTATTCTTACCACTTACCAGCAGCACTCGTTTACAAGATGAGAAGCTCAGTGACGCTGTCAGAGGTAAGAGCATGAGAAGTAAAGGAAGTGCGAGAAAAGTGGTGGGATGGCTAGACATATAGACGAGGACTACAGCTGCTGAATCAGAGACAGCGTTTTGGGTAAGACAGGAAACATGATGGTGTAACTAGGTGGTGGTTCAAGGTGCTTTTTGGATAACTGTACCTGGTATTCTGTGAGTTTTAGTTAGAGAGAGAGAGGAGGATGTTTTTTAAACCCTAGACACAGGCTCATGTATAATGGAGGCAAGAAGCAACCTAAATTTAGTCCACAAGTGCATCACTATTGCCTTGGTGCTCCACACAGCTTTGAGCCTCACATGATGGATGACAGCTACAATTCTCCATGAAGGCAACCTGTGGCCACAAAGCAGTAAAAAAGTAACATTTACTAAGTTCCACTCCTGTGCTCAGTTAATCTCTCTGGATGTCTATCACAGAAGCAGAGAATAGGTAGCACAACATTACTTTCTATTTTTTCCTGCACTTTGTGGATATTACCAGAACGCTGGCATAGCCGGCGCATGAAAGTAGGGCTCAGACGTGAGCGATGCCGATCGTGATGTAATCGAATCAAGCTTAAGAGCCTTAATGGAGGCTTTGTAGGAGGGAAGGGATTGGCGTTGACACAGTACTACCTGGTCAAAGCTAAAGTGCACAGAACAAATGGGAGAAAGAGCAGGACAACAGACTCTGAAAAAATTACAAGCTGGACAACAGGGCATGGAGGTCAGTCATTGCAAGGGGGCAGACATTACCCAGAATTAATAGCACAGAGTACTCAATTATTGCAGGCATCCCAACACGGCCTTCCTATTTTAAGGCTCACTGCTTAAACTGACTGCATGAACCATACATCTTATCACAGCACCAATGTGTACTTCATTTTCTTAGAAGTGCATTTGACGTTTTAGTTCATAATCGCAGGATGCTCGAGAGGGACATGTTTTATATTCCAGTCACGCGACCTGACAGATTTTTTCTTTTGTCCTGTTTCCTCATCACATTTATTTCACTTCAGTAAATACCTCTGGGTAAAAAGGACTAAAGCAGGCATGCAGAATCTTAATGTCTGTACACCTACACAGTGTAATGAAGGAAAAGGCCCTTGCTGCCATTTGGATCATGATTATGACAGATGAAATACAAGAGGGGAAAATTGGTCAGTTCATTTTGACACTATTGAAAACAAATAACACGCCCTCTAGTGGCAGCACAGGATGGTTGGTTGAGCTGGGAAACACAAAGGCAGTAACACTAACCCAAAATTACTGCAGACGACTGACGGAGGCAGGATAAGGTGTCGCTCTGAATTCCATGCAAGGGTCAAACATCAAAACAGGGAACCCTTTGGCTCCTACAAATACCACTGATATACATTTCAAATGCCACAATAGTTATGTTTGGGAACACTTTTAGAAATCCTGGGTTAAAGGTTTGTTTGGAAGGCCATTTCTTGGGAGTTTTTGCCCCCTGACAAATCTTTTCCTTTTTAGGATATTCTAACTCTTATTATCACAACTTTACTCACAAAGAGCCTGTGTTTTTGTTTTTCATTATCCGGTGCACACAATATTTACATTAGCAACACTATTTACTACATAACCAGCATGGCTTCTGTTTACATGTAAGCGTATTACAGTAGAGGCAAAACACTTGCTGCGTGTATTTGCTGAACGTCGAAACAACCGAACGGAGACGACTGTTTCCTGGAACGCTTGTAAAAATCCAGTAACGGGTCAAAGCCATTTATCTGTGCTGTGCATTAAGCCATTGATCCTATGTTGTTTCTAGTAAGGCTCCTGTGCTATAGGCTGAAAGGTGACCCATGACTCTTCCCGGTGGCTGAACACACAGGAAATCAAAGCACTTAAATGCTCAGTACAGACTCTCTATTACTGTGTAAGGAGACATGGAATGTTCTAGTTCACATGTGATTGACCCTATCAAAGCTCATATCCCAATCCAGCTTGCTGCTCTTTCTGGCCTGTGACATTTTTATCCCAGGAGCATTCCCTGTGTGTCAACACTGTTATGGCACTGACCTTGAGGTCCTGCATAACCTTGACTGGAAAGAAACAGCTGCTTCTGAAATTCAAAAGAAAAATGGACAGACGAGAAGACATAGGGACGTTAAAACAGAAATGCAAACTCACTTCAATTCATTTCATTTCCAAATTGAAATCTATCACTGTCATATTAAATAGGAGTATAAAGCTGTGACACGCTGCCAGTGCATCTGCAGTGCTACAAATATTCATGTATGTATCTGTGTTATAGGATTTATAAATACAGGTCTAAACCCAAAAGCTGAAGGGTATTTCTTACTATCTTTCCCCCCTTTTTATGTCCTGTATGGTGTCCCAAGATTGCAACCTCAAATCCCAGAGTCAGGAAGAAGGATAGGGGTCAAGAAAGTAAAATTGCTTGTGTTCTCTGGTTGCGAGCGATGGTATACTCTTTCTCCTTGTCAGTCACTGTGACACTAGCCAATCGTGTGTGTCTGTGAGGTCATGCATGCAGAAAGGGTCAGATAAAGCCTTTCCTCTGAGTGTTGTCGTTTGCCTTGTGACACAGCGGGAGCGGCCGTTTGAGAAGATGCAGAAGATGGCTGCATGTGTCTCGAAGGAAGTCCAGCTCACCCTTGTTGGTAATGTCATATGAAAAGAGAGTTAACTAGAGATTGGGTCGAAATTAGCAAAACCAAACTGGTGAGAACACAGTGAAAGAAATTTCTTTGTATCCGCCCTTGGAATTATGTTAATGAATTAAAATTTCCTGTTTCCTATAATATAATACACAAATACTCAAAAGAAACAGTCGCTAAAATGTCAGCACTGTCTGCAATTTGACTGCCACCTCCAAGGCTGACCCGACCGGGTGCCATTTGTGAGAATGGACAGAGCTGCTAATTAAAGAGTAAGGCACTAGGGAAAGGTTAGGAAAGGGCAGCGCTCTTCACACGTTGGTCTCATATGCAAGCTGTCAGGGAAGGATCAGGGAGGACGCACGCGAGGCGGTCGGAAAGGTAAACAGCAGGGATATTATCCTCACACACACATGCAAAGGCTGTGGGTCAGGATTCAAAGAGACACGGTTGCTGAAAGCCCACGTGGCCTCCAGGAATAATAAAGGGATACGTGTACTGGAATCTTAAACCAAGCATCACTCAGTACATCTTCCAGGGATCATGAAATGAGTTTTGACGCTAATTAATGTGTAACACTATTTTTTTTTGAAACACGGAGACACTTTGATGGAATAGTGTTTCGGATTGGTTCATAAAGCTGAATTGAAACCTATAGGCTAGGACAGGATGAAAAATTGAGATGATGATAATTGGATTTGTGCCATCCTAAGGGTATCTGTGTAGGAGGGTGGGTGCAGTCCATGTTGACAGACACTTTATGGAAAAGCTATCAGTGTGTGGTCCTCTAAAACATATATCATCCTTTATTCATTTTACGGCTAAGAGAGGCAGGAAGAGAATCAGAAAAACACCGCAGCTTTACAGTAGGGGTGGATTCATTTGAATCAGGGAGGTGTGAAGGTCATGGAATCTACCAAGATTTATCTCTTTATGAGTCACACACAGAGAGGAGGAAAGAATAGAATGGGGGGGGGGGGGGTACAGGGGGTTGAGGGGTGAGATGGGAAGAAGAAAAAGCATGTTTTGTGTATTGGTGTGACTGGATTGATTGCCATTGAGATTGGGCTCTTTGGTGAGTCTGTAGAAGAGCCGGAGCTCTGTTTCTTTACTGGGGACATTTCTATGTGGATATGGAAGACTAGTGTGTGTGTGTGTGTGTGTGTGTGTGTGGATACTGAAGACAATATCTCTCTCCAAACTGCATTATCATGCAGTACAGATACTGTCTGAAGTGCCGAGTGGCTCCTTCAATCAATGGCGCTGGCATTTAGGATGCACACAACCTCGCCAAAGTCTTTCCCAATAACAATGTAGAGTCAGCAGTGTCATGATGGACACGACTTACAAACCAAAATGTACATTTTCTCACATTACTTTCTAGACGGATTGCTACAATCATGAGGATAAAGTACCATTTGGATAACCTACATCATTTCTGCTGTCCTTTTTGTTTACATCCATAAAATTTTACTCATTAAAGAACTGTGTACTGGTCAAAGCTGCACTGTCAAATCTGTTGTATTGTACTGTCTGTCTTTCACTGTCATGCACTTTATGTAGTACTGTGTAGTGTACTTAGTTCTATGTTTTATGTAGCATCAGAAAGTTGTAATGTACCAGCTGGATATGATTGAAATGACAATAGAAGCTTTTTGACCTGAGATGCTGTGATTATTTTTTAAACATTTTATAATAATTTAAGAATATTAAATACTCAACAAAATATATAACATGCGCCAAGCCGCTTTATAGACGTTTGGATGGAGATTTAGATCTCTCATCAGTAAACCAGAGGCGACAGTGGCAAAAGAAATATGAAGGAAACCTTGAGAGGAGCCAGACTCAAAAATACAGGACACTGAGATTATACTGTAAATCATTACTTTGGAAACATTGTCCAGCATTATTTTACTGCCATTGACCAGACTTCCACAACTAAACATATTTTTCCTTTTTCTTGCTAATAACGAATAGCGTTCATAAGGGATGTGGTAGCCTAGTGATTTAGGTGTTGGATTACTGATCAGAAGGTTGTGAGTTCTAATCCCAGGTCCACCAAGCTGCCACTGCTGGGCCCCTGAGCAAGGCCCTTAACCCTCAATTGCTTAGTTGTATAAGCTCATCGGGCATCAAGGCAGGATACACCCTGGATGGAGTGCCAACCCATCGCAGGGCACACACACACTCTCATTCACTCACACAATCACACACTACGGACAATTTTCCAGAGATGCCAATCAACCTACCATGCATGTCTTTGGACCGGGGGAGGAAACCGGAGTACCCGGAGGAAACCCCCGAGGAACGGGGAGAACATGCAAACTCCACACACACAAGGCGGAGGCGGGAATCGAACCCCCAACCCTGGAGGTGTGAGGCGCACGTGCTAACCACTAAGCCATCGTGCCCCCAAGCCAAATTCAATTCAATTCAATTCAAATTATTTCAATAAATTTACATTGTCTCAAAGCAGCTTTGCATAAGTATAGAAACAGAATGAAATGTTTTTTTAAATTAAGTCTCTATATATCTCTAACATTTTTGCCTAACGAGCAAACTGGGGGGTGACGTCCTCAAAGACAAACACAGATTTGTAATTTCTTCGATTTGTCGTTTTTTTTCTGTGACATATTAACAAGCCAGGAACACAACAACACGAGCAAATTCAGCAACATGTCGATGTTCAGTCAAAACACGAAGAATAAGTCCGTATCTAACATTACACACTCTGTGCTGATTGACTACAGCAAGCACCAGCGGGAGAGATGGCAGAAAACACCGAGCTGGAGGATGTTTACAGTAAGAGGAAATATTGAGTGATCGTAATTGAATGTACTGATGCTTTGATTTACAGGATGTTGTTTTAGATACGGTGTCAATAGTGTGAATGTCAACCCTTTAAACCTGTCTAGATGAAGTCAGTTATTCAGAAGACAAAATAACTCTTCGTTATAGTAATATTAAATCATATTAAATGTTTTTTACTACGTCAGACAGATAACAGACGTGGAAAAAAATTCTTCCTTATGATAGTGAGACATCATTTCCAATCAAACTTTGTGCTGTGAGTTAATGTTGAATTTCTGAATGACTGTACACACAGTTTACATCTTTTTTATGCACTGTGTCTGTGTAGGAGTGTAAAATGTATCAAAAGAAGTTCATCAGAAAGTATATAGATGCTTAAACACTCTTTATACACATAAACCTGACCTTGAATTTGCTGTTGTTTGTGGTTTGTAGTTGTGTTCTGATTTTCTTCATGTCTTGTCCACTTAACGAATAACATAATGCATGATAAATAAAAAAATATATGTAAAAGTTATATTCCTGTAATCGAGGCCGAAGGCACCCAGGAACCCGAGTGTAATGAAGTGAAGCCCCCATGAACTGCTAACACTTAGAACCGCTACATGCTGGGTCACTGTTTACAAGAACCTGCAAGGAGGAAAAGAGCAAGAGCAAAAGGTCAAAGGAGAGAGGAGGACACTTATATAGCCTGGATTTCCAAGCATTGAAGCAAGGCGGCGTCCAGCTGAAAGATCCTGAGCGTTCTGATTCAGCCGACTTGCTTGCATGAGCACGTTGCTCATTCGTATACAAACAGGATAAAATGTCAGCCCGGATCAACATTTTAGACATTTAGTGCTACATTCTGGATGAGCGACAACCTGCAAGTGATGACATTTAACGGCAAGATCTGAAGCTGTGTTTCTCAAACTTCAATCAGGGGCCTTTTTTTTTACTGTGAAATAAATTCCATGGCGGGGGGCACGGTGGCTTAGTGGTTAGCACGTTCGCCTCACACCTCCAGGGTCGGGGTTCGATTCCCGCCTCCACCTTGTGTGTGTGGAGTTTGCATGTTCTCCCCGTGCCTTGGGGGTTTCCTCCGGGTACTCCGGTTTCCGCTCCCCCGTTCCAAAGACATGCATGGTAGGTTGATTGGCATCTCTGGAAAATTGTCCCTAGTGTGTGAGTGCGTGCGTGAGTGAATGAGAATGTGTGTGTGCCCTGCGATGGGTTGGCACTCCGTCCAGGGTGTATCCTGCTTTGATGCCCGATGACGCCTGAGATAGACACAGGCTCCCCGTGACCCGAGGTAGTTCAGATAAGCGGCAGAAGATGAATGAATGATGAATGAATGAATAAATTCCATGGCCTGGATGGTTCCGTGGCACAGATTTATACCTTGAACATGTTTCATATATTAGTTGAGATATTAGTTTTAATTCCTAAACTTTCCACTAAGAGAACACATTATGTAAAGCTTCGTCATTTACATCATTTATACTCGTTTTAGAGTTACTGAGGATTGGACTATACCTGTTCAATACAAGTGATCAATCCAATAAAAGAACAGCTATAAGAACTTTATCATAAATATTTCTTGCTTCCACGTGTCACTGCTCTATGGCCCTGAGTTTTTATGATTTGAAGCTCCAGAGGTGTGAGGCAAATGTGCTCAGATCTAAGCCACTGCATCATCTCCACCAATCATGTTGGAAATTTTGCTAATTTGCATACATTAGTTAGCTAGTAACAAGTTAGCTTTTTTCTTTCCTAATTCTAGATTTATGTCAAAAATAATTTCCGACTTCTGATAAATTCATTAATAAACAACATAGTCAGACTGAATGATATTTTCAGGAAAATTATTACAGCATAGGGGGGCACGGTGGCTTAGTGGTTAGCACGTTCGCCTCACACCTCCAAGGTTGGGGGTTCGATTCCCACCTCCGCCTTGTGTGTGTGGAGTTTACATGTTCTCCCCGTGCCTTGGGGGTTTCCTCCGGGTACTCCGGTTTCCTTCCCCAGTCCAAAGACATGCATGGTAGGTTGATTGGCATCTCTTTAAAAATTGTCCGTAGTGTGTGAGTGCGTGAGTGAATGAGAGTGTGTGTGTGCCCTGCGATGGGTTGGCACTCCGTCCAGGGTGTATCCTGCCTTGATGCCCAATGACACCTGAGATAGGCACAGTCTCCCCGTGACCCGAGATAGCTCGGATAAGCGGTAGAAAATGAATGAATGACTGAATATTACAGCATAGGATTATTAAGTACATTTTCCCATTCCTAGGTGCGTACACGCGGCAGCCCATGAAACTGGAACTAACAGGTTTCTCTGAGACTGGCATTATAGTTAGTGTCTGCTGTGTTGAAGATCAGTTGCACCAAATGAAATCAAGCTGCTTGGTGAATGTCGTCTCAGTTTACTGTACATCATTCAGTCTATGGGTGGGGCATCTGAGGCTTAGACGTGAGGTAAAGAAAGGCAGCCTGCAGGCTAAATCTGCACCGTGGACCCAGTGGACTGATTTATTTATCCCGGTGTGTGGGTTGGGAAAGTTGTAACTCTCTGATTGAGTGACTGATAAAATTTACTGCATGTGAGAGAAAGCAGTTATCTTCATGGCACAGGGTTCAACAATCTCTGAAACAGAGCAAAAGACAGACACAGAGCTGGGTGTCTTATCATTATCCTTCTTTTCTGTCCCAGAGAACATGACAGCTATACTCCAGCTGATAATATAACTTCAGTTAGATGCTTGTGCTCTGGTCATATCTTACTGTTTAAAGTTTAATCTGCTGCTATTCATTCCTTCACAAGACTTCAGCTAAGCTGTATTTATAGTGTGTGCTAAAATCCCAGGAGTTCTCTTGAGAGAAAAATAATGGGCGCTGTAATTAGCAACAAATAATTTCATCACAGCCGCAATACATTAACCCATCATAAAAGAGAGGATCTCTGTAAGGAGAACACACTGACTATGACTCAATTATCCTGCATTTAGCCAATACAAGAAAAGGCTATAAATATGCAGGTAAGAAAGCACCAATGCATTATTTTAAATCGCAGATAGTAATCCTAGAATTACAGCAATGTGACTGTCATCGATTTTTTTACCAAACATTGTGGTTCGACTCAGTACATTTACATCCTACCAAATAATCTGTTAGGAATCGGATCAAAACCCCTTTATGTAAACACCTCAGTCGATCTGACTGAGCTCGATCCGAAAGAAAATTGTACCGAAATTGAAAGGTGTGTTATAGATCTGAAATAATCGCTTTGCACTTGCACAGAAGTTATGTTCGGTATATATGTATTTAAAAGATAAACAAATATTTGCATCAGATTGCAATTCATTCGGATAGAATTCATTCAGAGTGACAAAGTGCAAGTCTACACTTTTTACTGGTAACTTTCATTTTCAGCATTCGACTATCAGTTAGGAGTAGATGAATTTACAACTTTGATGTTTTAAGAGCAATATTATCTGTTTAATGATAGACAGATTACAACATGAGTGCAGTATTTGATACCACTGTCTTGGTATATACATTTACGGCATTTAGCAGACACCCTTATCCAGAGTGACTTACAAGTGAGCAACTGGTTAAGGGCCTTGCTCTGGGGCCCAGCAGTGGCAGCTTGGTGGACCTGGGGTTCAAACCCATGACCTTCCGATCAGTAGCCCAACACCTTAACCACTGAGCTACCACATCCCAATATAAGTGGTGTTAATTGCAAAATCAAGTGTACATCATCCGTGGTTGTGCTGTTGAAGATTGAAACGTTACTCAGAATGGAGGTGTAGATGTGGCATATGCTAGCCACATGGGAAGCAGGCTGGGGTAGCCTCAAGGTCACGAGTGAATATCAGTGAGACTTTATAGTACCAGTGAGACCTAAATGAATCAAATGGTCTCATGATGTATTTGCAGATTGAGCAGTCAATAATTTTTTTTTGGCAAACTCTCATGCAAATGGTTTCTAAACGGTTTGTTCATAGATACAATGTTAGCTATATTTGATTTCTGTCATGTGCTTGGATACAATTTATAAAAGCACAGTGAGGGGTTGAGATTTTTAATCTAGCCTCTTTCATTTCCCCATCTGCAGTTGACCATCTTGGTTATTCATTGGATCCAGAGCCTATCCCAGAATCTCTGAGTGTGATGTGGGAATAAACCCTGGACAGCATAATGCACACACATTGACACATACAGGCAATTTAGCATCGCAAATCCAACTACTGGCTTTGTGCTGGAAGGAAAGCAGTGAATCCAGACAAAACACACAGACAACTCAGGATCGACCCAAGGCTCTTCCAATCTACTTAATTCTATAAAGTGAATCGTGGTGAAGTTTATTGATCTGAAATCAAGTGTGTAATTGCATGCATTCCTTTCTGGAACATGAAGATTCAGTGTTAAACCATTGAGAAGAGCTTTGAAAAGATGTTTACATGAAAGGACTAAAGTGAGGAGAAGGGCTCTTTCTGTGGCAGGTCTAGCAGAAGTTAGAAGGATCACCAACATCGATTGGAGCGGCTTTAATCCCAGGCTAATGCTGCACTGCAGCTCTGTGCAAAAAGATTTTGGGAGATTTTGTGCTGGGAGATTTTCTTAGCAGGATGGCCACTCGCTCGGCTGGAACTAACATGTTCTCCAGAGTGCTGGATACAGATTCCTCCTGCAACCAAAATAGACAAATCCAATCTAGCACTAGGTTTTCTATATTCCAATAAAACTCTTATTCGCAGCTGATCTCCTTTGCAAAGGAACTCACACACAAGAAGATACAAGGACGTCATATCATTTTACCTTAGCATGCAACCCTGGTTGTGAGATGAGGGTTTAAAAAAAAAAAAAAAAAAAAGGGGGGGCGGTACAAATCAGTGTTACGGGAGAGAAAACAGACGCACTAACATCGTCACAGAGGGAGTGCAGCACGGCAGAGGGATCCTGCCGACAAGAAGCTATTTTTAGCCAGCTGAATAGAAAAATTTATTTATAGTGTGTTGTGCCTCAGCGAGGTGGCTGTAGCTAAAGGGAGTCAATGCATCAAATCATTGCTGACAAGCAACAATGGCTGTGGGAGGAGACAGTGACAAACACAGAACATGTATCCATGCACATCTGTGTGCACACACATACACCTACTCACACACACACACACAATGTGCATCAGGCAAGATACAGCCATCACCAGTGGTGCAGTGACATTCACACGCTCTCACAGGAATAGGTGCATTAGAGCTAAATGCAGCATGAAACCCTGATTTCTGCTTTCAGAAATAAATCCATAATCAGACCAGCAGACCCCATGTTGTGTATAATACTCCAGACATCAGCAAACCGACTGCCAAGAAGACAATAAATACTTCATTGGTATCATTATGTCAAGAAAGAAAAAAATAATAATGAAAAAAACGAATTGTTCTGTGCAACTGTACCATTTAATCAGTAATCAGTAACAAGTAATCAGTAAGAAGCAATCGATTGATGTTCTTTTTCTTAAAATGTGCAAGGTTTTGAGTGGTAAATTAAATAAAAATAAATTAAAATGATTCTAGTATCGGAGTAAAGATTTCCGTTTTCTTCGTTCAAGCTTAAAAATAAGCCACAGTGATTTTTGGAGTATGTCCGCAAAGCAATTCCATACAACACTGTACAGCAGAGTGTGTTCATGATTACTTCTGAGAACATACAATGAGTAAATCTGTTGACAGAATAAAGCTTATTCCAGTGAAAATTGAGTGCGAGAGAATAGAGCGTTGCTGCCCCTAGTGGAGCGCTACAGTAACTGCAGGCGTGGAAACACTGCAGCAAGCCAGGTGGTTTTCTCTGCATTAGTGCAACAGTAGCTTCTGCTGAAGTTCATAAGTTTAGTTTTTTAGAGGTTTTTTTTTTAGAAGTTCAGTAGTTAAATCAGTGCAACGCATTGTGCAAAAAATGCCAACTAGAATGCGATGTTAATCCAGGGTTAAAACTGAGTAAGGTTTTGCAGTCATATTTACATGATGAAAGAAATATTTACAAATGTTCTAAACAGTATACACTTCCATATCTACATAACACAGTGTCTCATAATTCTAAAAATATTCCAGCATCTTCTATACATTTCACTCAGGAATTATTTAACATTCAGTTAAAAAAAAAAAAAAATCAGTATTGTCGCACTTAGTCTCACAGTTTTTAAATACAAAAATAAAATTAAAAGCTCAAGCTCATCCAGATTTAGCAAATAGTCCCCCTTCTGCATGGTAGTCAGGTTTATCAGCGCTGACTCACACCTTCAGATCCACATTTCACAGCAAAGCTCAAGGTTCTTAAGTTCCTCTGAGATTCAGAGACAAATAATGCAGAACATTGCTTGAGGCATAGAACATGTCCATCACCCCTTTATCCTATCACTCGATTACTCCATGCCTTCCATCGTGCTCAGCCAGAGAGCCATTTGCACAGACAAATAATAAGCGTCAGTTAAACCCACACAGCACAGACTCGATCAGTGCTGCACAGCTCATCTCCACCTGGTATTGCGGCTGTGACAAACGGCTCTCTCTGCAGCGGCTTAAAACAGAGCTGTTCTGCAGACAAGACTCTGGATGAGGCCTGAGCACCACTCCAGTTCACAGACTGGACAGTGAAATCATCACCTACCCACACTCACATGGAGAACACTTCAGCTGTGTGCGTGGGAGTGTTTGGAGTGCACATAGAGACATGCTGTAGTAGTAGATTCTAGTGGTAAGGCAGGGTGGGTGATGCCACCACTGAAGGCAGAACGGCAAGGTAGTTAGTAGGGACGTAGCCTCTTTGACCTCGCGCCTCCACCAGACTCCACTCGGCATTTCCACGTTTATCGTGAGGCTCCACTACACGCACTGGTTCTCCGGACCTCAGAGACAGCTCGTGACTGCTCCGTGCTGTGAAGTCGTACCCTGCAAACACCTGGAGAAACAGAAAAGAGAGAAAATAAATAAGAGGTCACTTTTCACTGCTACTTCACTGTAGAGCAAACTGCGATGCAGCCCGAACTAAATAATTCACTGCAGCTATTGCAGAGGATAAATACATTAATGATACATTTAGTAATAGTTGTACACATTTAGTAATAGTCGCACACAGCACTGGGAAAAACACAGCACTGGGAAAATCTGTTCAGGCTCCACTATTAGTCCATATTCTGCTCCTTTTAAGTAAGCTACAGAGTTGGCTGAAGACAACACTGTTGAAGCACTGCTTCATTCTGAGTGGTCATTATGAGATGATTCATTTTCTATAACAGACCTCTAACATCAGTTGCAACAGCAAGGGTTAGAACAATGGGATTGTTCTAATATGTTGGAGTTTCTATAGCAATTAACATAGTGGAAGCACCAGGTAAACTGATTAAAAACCAGTTGTTGATATGGTGAGGTTTTCTATGAGAAGAATGAAGGATCAGACCTTCTTAACTTCTCCAGGGTCAGACTTTCTTTAAAAATAAAGCTGTAACTTTACATTTTTCTACGGTGTTAAGTCTTCGAGACTCCAGAGCTTCCTTGTTAACATGTTAAGCTGCATTTGCAAAGATTTATCAGATTTACTTACTTATTTGACTTATTTTTTAAATAAAAACAAAGAAAGGATAAAATGGTGGATTCAGGAGTAAAATGCATTAGGGAGCGTTTCACTGTTACCATGTTCAGTTGTTCTGTTCTCTTTTTATACTCCATAATATACTTAATAATGATATAAACAGTGACCCATTTACTGTTCTTAAGCTAGTGCCAGAGTCTGAATTCATAATGAAGGCTAAGACTGCCCCCATGTGGCCAATAAAAGTAACGTCTACTACAAATAAATCATCTATGAATAAATAAATGCATGTACATAAACTAAAAAAAGAAACCCATAGTATTTAAAGGAAACCCATACAGACAAGAGAAGAAAGACCATCGTCAGGTGTGGATCACATGAACACTGCCTGCTGTATCAATGAACCACCCACCAAACAAACTGTTTTTAAACAGATAATATCTTGTGAGCAAATTATTAACCTCCCTCACCTGAGTTTACAAAGGTGAAGGATACAACACAGCTCTGAAATTGGATGTCGCCTGGCTGTGTTTAATGACCCAATGATTAATGGCACTGTCGGGGGAAAGAAGAAGGAGGGGAGGAAAAAGAACGGCCACACTTTTATTGTCACAGCTGCCATAAATCTCTCCCTCACACCTACGCCCACCCAGCCAGAGAACAGCTCATCATGGCTTCAGATTTCTCCCCAAAAAACTGGCAAAATAATATGCCATTTGAAAGCCAAAGCACATGAATGAATAATTCAGTGTGAGCATGTATCCATGTAGAAATTAAAATCAAACATAGCTGCTGAGTCTATGCTGGTCATTTCTATGCTTGTGATTTTATTGTGTTTATATTCTATTGCTTTGCAAAGCTCATGCTCACATGTACTCTTCCTTAAAGTAGGCATACTCTTTTACATTTGACCAAGTGTGCATATGTGTGTGTGTCTTTGTGATTGATGCTCTCAAGGCAGAGCATCATCGCCATCGTTCTCTTCAGCTCTTCATCTCTCTGACACCCAATTTAGGCCGAGTATATGGTTGGCATTCATAACCTGCCATTTAATTCTTATAGTGGTTTCTGTGTTGGTCACCTGGAAGCAGGGCGCAGTTCTGGTGATAATGGGCTGCATTCCTGGTGTGTACGAGTGTCTCCTTGCTCCTGGACCATTGGATGTGGCGCTGAGGAGTGGGGAAGGAGGAGGCTGTGCCAGAGAAACATGGTTGTAGTGAGTCAGCTTGGATGCTGGAACATAACCCCTGGGACCTGAAAAAGACAGACAGATTTTGAGTGTGTGTGTGTGTGTGTGTGTGTGTGTGTGTGTGTGTGTGAGAGAGAGAGAGAAACATGGCTGTCAGGGAGAAAACATTACATGTGCAAGCTAGTGCAGTGACAGCAATTGAGCAGTAGATGTCGCTGCTTATACAAAAAAACAACTCAAACAAATACTTATTAATATAAATAAAAGATATGCTAACAGTCATCAATGAACTTAAAGTAACAAAACAAGTGCACTATATTGCGTCAGTTTTTGGAAAAAAAAAAAAAAAATCTACATGTTTACCTCAGGATTCACAAATAAAATTATCCAAGCACAAAAATAACCCTTTGAGAAAACAGAACAGTAGTTCAGTCAGGACCACTTGAGTCAAAATAAAGACAATTCTTTGACATATTTAAATTTTTGATTTGCAAGCTTATAAAATTTACATTTGGCGGTATGTTCTGATATGCTCTGTTCTCTGTTCTCTGTTCCCCATCCTTTTCATGAGCTCCATGAAAGCTAGTCAGGGAACAGCAGCAGCTTCGTGGGGGGACAATCTCCCATTTAACTGGGAAAGCAGCAAGACAAACTCCCCCATTTAGAACAAAGCCTGCATCAGTGACAACAGAATGACACTGATTAAGTTAAACACAAAGTTTCAAGGAGGAGCTAGGGGAGGAGGTGGGTTGCAGCAGTGCAGAGGAAACAGACAAGCAGACAGACTGAAAAAAGCATTTAAATAGGGCGCCCTGTTTGAAAGGGACCAATAGCGCGCTTAGGAATCAGATCAGCTGATGGGCAGGGTTAGAAAATTGACATCAGCTGATAGCCCAGCTTGACTATGTGGCCTGCCTGAACTGACGCTGAACGCTATATTAGACACACACATTTACTGAAGCTATGAGCCAGGACAGGGTGTGTCTTACAGTTTTATCACAGGTAATAGTGTTCTGAGGTATGAAGCTCAAGGTATGAAAACAATGTAATATAAGCTAGCACTCAATAAATAAATGACACGTATTATTAATTCTTCTACCACAGCTTAATGGCTTAAGTGTAACAATTGTTATTGTATAAATTGTATACTGTATTGCTTCAATGTTAATATAGAATTCAGTTATTGTGATGCAGTCACAGGTATGTGTTTAATGATGATTTTACAACAGCTTCAAAAGCAGATTTTGAGAAATAATCAATTTCATAATTAAGCAATATCTCACTAACAATCATGCTGTTGTAGTAAATATAAACACAACTGTCAAGATACGGTATATTATCCCTTAATTCTAGCACGTTCTAGAAGTGTCATTTAGATTCTCATTAGGATCTTAGCCTTAGCCTGTTAATAGGATCTTAAATAACAGGTTCAGATCTTAGATCTGTGGTGCAGCATTTGGTTGATATGTTTACTTATTTATTTGCCATTCTGTGTTGCTTGGTTTTGTCTAAGCTATAACAATAAAGTAGACACTTGCTAAGTCAAAGGTTTTTGAACCTGCAATGTTTAAAGTTGAAACAGCACAGACTGTCCTAGAAATGCACATAAACATATTACATAGAATAAAGGGCAAACACGGAACCCTGGAGTGCTCAAAAAAACAATCAAATCATGTTCTCTTCCTTTGTCTCCTGTGTCACCTTGCATGCATTTGTAAATAGTTGAAATAGAAACTCTGCACAAAAGTTATTAGTAGATTTAACCTTTTTTTAATCTTGGTATTAATGTTGTTTTTAATGATGATGAATAATGAATACCTCCTGCGTCTACCAGCCAGCGGCGGCGGTCCCCTCGCGTGTCCATTTCGCTGATCACAGCCACCAGTTCGCCTTTGTTCAGGTTAAGATCAAGGTCACGCGTGGCCACCACAGGCCCAGTCAGCTGGTAGAGCTTTTCTGCACCATATTTTTCCATCAGTCCTTTCAGGCACTTTTCAGACACTGCAACAACAGGCTGATAGATAACACACACACACACACACACACACGCACACACACACAGGTCAATAGTCACAACACACTGAGATTTTGCAATTTTCTGATTGCTCAAATTAACACGAAATTAAATCGAACCATAATATTTGTAGGAGCATGTAACCAGTAATTATGCTTTGATTTGCATGTGTTGAACATAAGGAGTCCTATGTTCAAATAAAAAAAAAAATTAATCAATCAAAAAAACTTGATGTTTTCAATACCATTACACAATAGCACAAAACTATTACACAATAATATAATTAATAATATCATATATACACATATAATTAAAAATGGAAATACTCTTTATGGTGTGCTATTATTTGAACATTGTCTACATAGCACTGAAAAATAAGACCCCACCACCTTAATTTTTGTTTTCCTCCAACAGCACACCCACCCTTATATCTTACAGTCGTAAAACTGGGAAACTTGCCACTGTATTTATAATGATATGTATTAGTATTAATAAGTCACTTAAATCTCACATACAAGGCACTGCTAAAGGTACTGCAAGGAAAGGAATGGCTTAGCCAGTCATACAAAAGCATAAGAAGTGGCAGAATTACATTTTAAAATAAGATTTATGAAGCATGACTGTGGTGTCACTGCTACTTATTTTGTCAAACCAAACAAATGCAAGAGCTTTCATAATAACACTAATAATCATAAGCATAATCCAATCCTGTGAAACTGTCAATTACAGAAGCTTTGTCACTGTGGTAATAATGTTACGTGTTTAGCAAAATGTATCTGACTCAATGCTTTAATTATTACCCATGACACTTTGAAAGCCATAGTGTTACAAGCTCCTGCCTGGCTGAATTAAACCAGTGCAACGGACTACAAAATATTATTATTATTATACACTGTGATGAGATCATCATGAGTACTCATGCACCATGACATTTGAATTGCTGTTCATTTGGTCCGCCTGGAAGAGATGTCTCAGGCCCATGATTAGAAAAGACTTTAAATACTCCCATCCCCAAAAATGCTACACTAATAGACCAGTCAGCTTTTAATTTGGGGCATCTCTACATGCCCCAAATGAAATAAGGCAGAGGACTGAGAATATGCAGTATGTGGTCTTTGATCGTACATGGCCTGCTTATGGAGATGTCAGAATGAAAGACAGAAACGGGCATAAACTTTTGCTAGGAAATTACGCTCTGATAGTATGTTGAACAGATCAGACACAATTCATCTGTCAGAACTTGCCTGTTCAATATAATGAAAAAAATGACCTTATTCCCATCATCATTAACCACAGACAGTGAAGTAATGCCATTTTCCAAACAGGAGAATCACACTATTATGAACAATGACAACTGTGTCCAGTGTACTTATTTTGTTAGAATATGAAATATAACTTTACTATCTTTCTAATTTCTTATAGCCTGTTCATATGTTCCATATTTAAAAAAAAAAAAAAACGAACAAATAGACGACAGATGTTTGCTCCCAGCTGTAATACAGTACGCCTGGTCATAAAGTGCTTGGCTTGGGATAGGGCTTTGCTTAATGGGTGGGCTCCCTATGAAACACGTGACCCTCTGGCGGGCTAATTCAAGGTGAATGGCTCTACTAAGCACATTTTCCTATACTGTTCTGCTATGGCTCATAAGCTCCATAACAAGTTAAGGGTGGACATAGCGTAACCCACACAGCACTGCACAAGCACACAGCACAAATAACAAGGCTCTGTGCTGGGACTAACCTTCACAATGGGAGCATTGAGCTCATCCTGAACGCTCTGACACAGCTTCTCCAGCTTCCTGGCACCCTCCAGCACTGAGCTCTCTGCCCACTCCCAGAATGCACTGTTGTCCATATAAGTGTGTGGGAGCTGCATAAAGAAAAGGGAGAGAAAGATATAATCACAGCATCTATATTCATCCTCTTGGTTGAGTTGTGTTTCCTGGTTGGTGGATTCCACAATGTCAGAGTGATAACGTGATAATGAAAATAGATCAGTGTTTTTTGTTTGTTATTTTTTTATACCAGTTTAGTAAAATAGTTTCAATTCCAGCATTATATGAAATTAAGGTCAGAGAGAACAAAGACCGTCTGTTTTTGGATTACGGGAATTAGATGCCCCAAGAAACGCATTAAACTCTCTATACAAACCATTCTGTTATTCCCAATTGCACTTCTCCTACCAACCTGGTGAGTGAAGCTGGTGGCGAGCTGTTCCATGTCCATAGCCAGGTCCTTTTGTAGGCAGCTGAAGGCACCCAGCGTGGCCCACAGCAGCTGCAGGGATTTAGCATTGAATTGAGGCAGCTCGTTAAGCAACAGTGTGTTAATGGTCTTGTAGGTGTTGGCAATGGCCTGTTCATCATAGCTCAGGCTACTCTTCTCCTCAATCGTCTCAAAGTCTAGCAGCTTGTCCCTTCTCTTGCGGATCAAGTTGCGTGGCCCGGCCATCAGCTCATGCAGAGAAGACAATGGTTTGAATACCAAAGTCTTCAGGCGAGCCTCCTAAAGGAAGCATAGGAACATTTTTAAATAGGATGAAGTGTATAATCTCATGTACTGAAACAGAGATGGAAAAAACTGACTGATGGTTTACTGTGATGAATCTTTTTATCTGCCTCCACAGTCTAGCTCAAAATGAATCATAAGCATATGATGCAGGATGTGTAGGTGCAGAAACTGAATGAGAACACGATAATCTCTAAACATGATCTCGAACAAAAATTCACTTTTGTTCTGAGTGTGACAGAGCTAATTGCTGGCACATAAAACTGTTAATAATAATTCTCATAAAATAAAATACTTCAACATTTAAAACAATTAAAACAAAAAAGTGTGTAACTATCTGCAAGGCTGCTTGTAAAATTCCCTTGCCATCTTCACCGTTGGCCTGGGGACGAGTAAATCCATTAAGATCGAAATTGATGTATGGCTGACATGACACACTGACTCCTCTTTCTCATAACTTTCAAGTATATTCTGAGCACTCACATAAACTGGGAATATCCACTGTCTCAGAGCAACAGTAATTTCCTTTGAGAAGAGGGCAGCCTTCTCACCCTCCAGGTCCAAGTCAGCCTCCTCTGGCCTACAGCTGAGGAACCTCTGTGAAGATGAAAATAGTAAAAAAGAGAAAAAAAAAAAAAAAACAGTTCACAACTCAGACTACTGCATATACGATACACTATCATAACACACTAATGTGACAAATTTAACCCCACAGGATTTCCCCATAAACGCTAAAATAGCAAGGCAAGAAAGCACTCTACTCCAAACAAACTAATGCAAACAATATATACCATGTCAGAATATGTAAAATAAATTCATAATAAATAAGAGGGTTTTTTTTTTCATTCATCACCTACCTGCAGGTGGCTGAGATAGGTTGCCATATTGGCATGCAGATCTGTAACACACTTCTCTAAAATAAAGAAAAATCCTACAAGGGCATCAAACTCTTCATCTTTAACCTACAGTCAAAAGAGAAATATATAAACCATTTTAAACACTAGCATTGTGTTCTGATTGTAAATAAACAGCATTTCTTTTAAAGAGTATAGTTCCTTTCAGGCGAACTGAACCCAAGTCTCAGCACTTTACAAGGTGTGAAGTGTTAAATAAAGTATTCATACATGTCTGATTGCCCATCAGCCTCATTTGCACTAATAGCAAAGACAAAGCCAATGCTGTTTAAAGATTAAGCTGTTTAACTATAGGGCATAATCTCACTTTATACTATAGGGGAGCTTTAGTAAACAATGTGCGATACCTTTGGTACAATACCAGTTTCATGTTTAATGTACTGGCTCAGTCTGGCTGTCTTCTTAGCAATGCTGTGACCACTCAGCCGGTTGATCTTGTCTTTGATGGTCAAGGTTTCTGTCTTCTTGTACTTATCAGCTTTTGTGTAATGGAAAAGAAAAACACAACAGTGACATATAATAAACTTGACGTACAGTAAGCAAACAGTGTTGATGCTATAAATATTTCCAGAACTGAAGTCATATCCTTACCCACTTCACGGAAGCGCTTGTACTCGTTAATCCTGCAGTTGAGCTGGACTGTGACCTGGGCCGTGTGCTCCAGCAGGGAGTAGGCAGGATGCTGGGGATCAGTGTGTTTCTGTATTGTTTGCAGAAGCAGGGGGTAACGGGCAATTCTCTGTACAGGCATCACCAAAAAGAAACTGAGAGTGGAGGCATTCACATCTGGCCTGAGAGAAACAAAAAGAAGAGTGTAGAAGGATGTTAATGTGTCACAGGCCTATGTAGAGGTCAGTATTGTGCTAGTTACTAAGAAATAGTAACTAGTTACAGTTACTTCATTCAAAAAGTAACCCAATTACTTTGTTGATTACTTACACCAAAAAGTAACGCGTTACTGTTAAAAGTAACTTTTTAGTTACTTTTTTTAAAGAAATAATGAGCACATTTCCACTTTGAGAAACTCGTCTTGCTCTCGCCTTGACTCGCCATTACTGCCGCACATACTTGAATAAACGGAAACACGCCCACAGTGCGGCGTCATCTTCGTGTTTACAGGTTGGCATCCATCAAACCTACACTGCGTCGCTGCTGTAAACAGGTTAGGCTCTAGGCTACACTTCAGCCAAAATGAATTAATTTAAAATGCAACATATTGTAACGGTAACGAAGTTAATTTATTTAAAAAGTAATGCGTTAGAGTATTAGTTACTGTCAAAAGTAACTGCGTTACACTAGTAACGCGTTACTGCCCAACACTGGTAGAGGTGTGCGTTCTGAAAGACATTTAGCCAGATCATTGATTACAAAGCTGTAAACTGAACATCTGAACAGAGTGAGGACTTACGCAGAGGACTTGATGACTTTCACCATTTCCATCCACTGGACTTCCTTCTGCTTGTAGCCAGCCTCTATAGCTGTGATGTTATTATAGTTTGCCAGATATTCCTTGTATGCCATCTCTATGTCTTCTGTCATTTGTAGGAAAGAAGCACCTACAAAATAGGACAGTTAAGATTAAATTTAAAGTTAAGGTTGGTATCAGCAAAATGTTTTTTTCTCTGCTCACCATGAAGCTAAAAGCAATTCTGTCTGTAAACAAAATAATGAGCATGGAACAACAATTTTAAAAAACAGGTCGTTTTTATGCCATGGCTGATAAAAGTGGTTTTTAAATCCAACCTTAATTTAGGATATGTTTACTATACCCTGAGGCTGAGAGACTGAGGATCTGGCGAAATTCCATCATTACGTCAAGGTTTTCAAAGTGTACCAGAGATCAGGTATAGTACATTTCAGAATGTGCTAATTTTGGAACATTCCAGTCAGACAACACATACGGCAGAGGTATGATGGGTGTGAAACAGAGAGACGAGACAGAACTCTGAAGAATTTGAACTTGAAATTCCTGTTCTACAATGCTAAATATCTCCAAGTATGCTTTAGGTGTCTACACTGCAGCCAGTGCACACAGAAAGTATTCTGATGAACGTGAACTTTACAGTCTAGTTTTTCCTGTAATACTTACAGAGAGTTTCAAGGAACTGAGGATCACTGGGCTTCACCTGTGCCTTGTCCAGGAGGCTCAGGAGTCGACCGGACACGTCCATGACTTTGTCAATGTGCTGGAACATTCCATCCAGATTATCCAGTGGGGGCTGCAAGAAGGACAATATTTAGTATGTAACATATTATAACATGGTGCAGTTTAATTCTCGATTCTGATGAGTCAGAAGGTGTTGATTCATTTCCTAAAGAAGCAGCATTGACGCTAGTTCGGAAGCAAACCACAAGCTCATATTAATGCACTAATAATGTTAATGTTAATTAAATAAATGCAATTTTTCTAGTCTCTATAGTCAGTGATTTGTTACAGATAAATTGTATGTTTCTATAGTATACATATGGGATAGCATGAGCTAACTTTTTCATTAGTTTCACTGTATTAAATGGTGTTCTTTCATAAAAATACAAATGTAGCACTGGCAAATCGCTGTCATGAAAATAATAAAACATACTACGGTGTGCGGTTATTGTAAAATAATCCGCTTTCTGGTCCAGCCAAAGTGAATCACATCACATAAGGTACCACATCACATACAGCACATAGCGAATCCAGTTTTAAGCCTTACACATCAATAAGCCTTTACACCTAAGCTGCTGAACAGCACTTGCATACTAGTTGACTTTTAGATACAGATTTAATAATGTGATTGTGCTTTCTTCACTGCATAATCACAATACTTCTGAAAGTCATTGTTTACAAAAATCAGCCTTAATATATAACAAAAATAATAGACGAAAAAAATGATGTTTAATCAAGCCTAGAGACATACAGACTGTCTACACTGCACTGAAGGGATCAAATGTGGTGAAGATTAGATGATCCATCCTAACAGTAAAACAGTAAGAAGTTGACCTACCTGTAGCTTCTCTAGGTTGTTGCGGATAGTAACTGTGCAAATCTGTAGGCTCTTCAAGTAGTTCCTCTCTGTATCCACCAGCTCTTGTATGGTCATGCTCTGCCTCTGAGCTTTCCTTTCCCTTTCTGCTGCCTCTTCCTCCTTAGTCTTCCTCTTCCCATCATTCTCCTCTTTGTTCTCAACATCTCCGTCCACATCTTCCACGGTCACCACTGGTATCTGGCTTCTCACCTCTTCGGCCACCTCTTTCAGCTCTGGGAGCTCCTCGGACGTTCCCTGTCTGCTTAACCTCCCAAGTCGACGCTCCATGCCGGACCTGCTCATAGCTGGAGAAGCACAAACTTTAGGTTAGCATTCAGAAAGGCTAGGATAGCACAGAAAAGCAGGGACTGTAAAACATAAACAGACAGGAAGGAAGCAGTGCATTTGCCAAATGAAGGAACAGTCAGCAGTTCTATAAATAAATTTTAGATCCCTAGAGTATGATCAATGTAAACAACTGCTGAACAGGTACAACACTGATCCTTAAGGTATAATTATAAACTAATGATACTACTCTACAACAAGCTGTTCGCAAATTGACGTCTGTAGCCCAGAACCATTCTGTCTCTACTGTTTAGCATTGTTAAATTATGCTACCTGTCATATGGCACATTTTTATATACTGCTCTGACTTACAAAACCCTGATTAAAAAAAGAAAAGAAGATCCAGAGATGTCAGAAACATACTGCATGACCAAGTAAATAAACAAAATTGCTGAGAAAGCATCAAACCCAATATTTTCCCTCTGACTCTTCTCATCAGCTGAGTCAACATTCACAGATACCAAAAGCTTCAATTTACACTTTACCAAAACAAACCTCACAGATCTCTTACAGTTCTAAGTCGCGTTACTTGGTCTGAGCTCGCATATACACAAACAGGAAAAAAGCCCCTGCTCAGCACGTTTCGCAGAGCTGACAGCCTTGAAAAAAGTGGTGCAGTGCAGTGCAACACTCCTGCAGTCGAAACAAGAGGAAAGCGGCAGGTTTGCTATGAGTCAGACTGCTTAAAATAGCTAATAAAGTGCATGATTACCTTCAAAGACAGAATAATTAATGCCGGATCTTCCTGTGAAGACGGAGCAGGGCAGAGCAGTGTGTTTCAGCAGAGGAACGTCTGAGACAAAAACACGTCTGAGACAAACACAAACACCCACACACATGTACGTACAATCTGGCTGGGGTAACTTTCTTCACTGAGTCAGACTGCAGGGCCTCATGTGGCATGGGTGTGTGACTGAAGGGGGATGGGTTGGTCAAGGGAAGGAGGGGCTATTAGGGAATGGGAAAAGACCACTGGGAACACACACACACACACACACAGCTGAATGGGGTGACTGACTGCAGCAGCTTGTGAAAAGGAAGTGATGCTTGCTAAGGAAGCAGACTAAAGTTTAAAGTGGCAGGATACTCATGTACACACACTATCGAGAGAAACATCAGAGTATAAACAACTAAAAGCAAAATCTCTGTGCACAGACGGGCATGTTTTAAACTATACAAGACCACCAGAATGCTACCTGAAATACACTCTGGATGGGTGCTGACACTGAGTGAAAACACATTCACACACTCATCCACACCTTGGGGCAAGAACAGCACAGTTCACCTACTGCCATATTTCTGAAGGTGCATGAAACAAAACCAGAGAACTCAAACAACTCACACGGGAGGAAACCCACATGAACTCCTGGATCAAACCGGTGCCCTGGAAAATAAGTAGGCTGACAATAAATCACTTCACTTGATAATCCATTAACTGCAATATGAAGCTTAACTTGCTATGAAGTGCTTAAACCTCCTACAGAACTGTAACAGATGTGATTTACTTACACACTACAGTGAAAGTTAAACAAAGCGCAGATTTACAAACTGAGTAGCTGTGAACAAATTAACAAGGCATGGTGCAAATTATAGGCAAACGTGCACGTGACTGGCTGTCACACAACAGCAGAAAGTAACACATGGTAGAAAAGCTCACCAGTGAAGCCTTAATGTCTAATGGTAAAATTCCCGTGCGTTCTTTCTCTTCTTTTTACCCACAATTTCACTACAAACCACAAGTTTGTTGAATCATGCACATTCTGTGATTCATGTAATCCCAACAATGCTGATGTATAACAATTAGGATAGGTCAGGATCCTCACAACACACAATGAAGTATATATGTGTAGTATAAGGCAGGTCAACTTCATGGAGAGGTTTATTTCTACCACAGGGTTACTGAAATCTTTAATCTGATTGGAAGATTTATATGAATCTAATTCATAAAATCTAATTCTAAAAGCACATTTAAAAGAACTCTGATGAAGGACACCAGAGAAAATAAATCTTTTTTTTATTTAGTTTCTCTTATTAACTTGAGATGCAGGTGTTGGTAAATTATAACCGGAAACAAATGTTGCACGATATTGGAATGAATGGAAATTAAAGTTTGTCAAAATGCTGTGATGGGAAAAAAAAACTTGTTATAGGTCTTGTTATTGAATAAAACAACCAACTTCCAATGATTTTTAGGTTACAGGGCTTAACAAAATCTCTTAAGAATAGCTCTCTGGAACTTTTACTTATTTATTTATTTTAAATTCATATCCTGTTTAAACTGAGGGGAGGATTTCACTTCTGGAAGCTCAGCCACTGTATTTCCACTTCCCCACCACTTCCTTTTAACGATAAGCGCGCTGATGAAAAGTGAGAAGTGGCCCTTAACTCGTACATGGACAGAAGTGTGGGTATGAACCATTTCCTAGAAAACAGACAATCTGAGCGTAAAATAACTTACTGAAAAAACACTTGATGTTAAGTGAAAGAAATATAAATCCTTTAAACTCTCCACAATCATCCTGGTCCCCAAGAAACCCTCCATCACTGGACTGAATGACTACAGGCCTGTCGCTCTGACATCTGTTGTCATGAAGACCTTTGAACAGCTGGCACCTAAAGACTGTCACAGAACAGATGCTGGATCCCTACAGTTTGCCTACCCTGCAAACAGATCAGTGGACGACGCAGTCAACATTGGACTGCACTACATTCTGCAACACCTGGACTGCCCAGGGACATATGCCCGGATTCTGTTTGTTGACTTTTGTTCGGCTTTTAATACTATAAATCCGGAAATTCTTCAATCCAAACACCTAAAGCTCACTATACCCCCTTCCATCTGTCAGTGAATCACCAGCTTCCTGACAGACAGGAAACAACAGGTGAGACTGGGAGGTGTCACCTCCAGCATTCGGTCAATCAGCACTGGCGCTCCTCAGGGATGTGTCCTCTCCCCACTTCTATTCTCCCTCTACACTAATGACTGCACTTCAAGTGACCAAACTGTTAAACTCCTGACATTTGCAGATGATACTACGCTCATCGGTCTCATCCAAGATGGCGATGAGTCTGCATACCGACAGGAGGTAATGGTGCTATGATGCAGTCAGAACAGTCTAGAGCTAAACACCCTCAAAACTGTGGAGATGATAGTGGACTTTAGGAAAGACCCCTAAACACTACTCCCCCCTCACAATATCCAACAGCCCGGTGTCATCTGTGGAGGCCTTCAAGTTTCTGGGCACTACCATCTCCCAAGACCTGAAATGGGAGTGCAACATAAACTCTATCATCAAAAAGGCCCAGCAGAGGATGTACTTTCTATGCCAATTAAGGAAGTATCTTCTGCCACAGGAGCTGTTAATACTGTTCTACACTGCAGTCATAGAATCTGTCCTGTGCACATCCATCACCATCTGGTTTGGTGCAGCAACAAATCAGGACAGAAACAGACTGCAACGCACAGTAAAAACAGCAGAAAAAATAATCGGTGCCCCCTTGCCCACTCTCCAGGACTTGTACGACACAAGAACCAGAAACCGGGCAGGAAAAATCACCACTGACCCTTCACACCCTGGTCACAACCTCTTCCAGCTCCTCCCTTCTGGCAGGCGCTACAGAACTTTGCTTACTAAAACTGCCAGACACAGAAACAGTTTCTTTCCCCAGAACAATCACCCTGATTAACAACTCACCATAATTATATTCACTGCTTCATATCTATAAGTACTGCATTATCAGAACTGTCAGTCATCACATCATCTGTATATGTTACACACACTACTACTGCTGTATATTGCACAAAAAGCATATTGCACAATATTGTTATTTGCACTCCCCACACTTTATGTACATTACTGATCGTTCATATTTTATATATTTTATTCATTCTATATTCATATTTTATACTCATTCTGTCTATATTGTATCTCATCGTCTGCATTGTTTTCTTGTATAGTATAGTGTTATTTATGTCTGTACCTTAGAGAGTCACAAACTGCTGGAAGCAAATTCCTTGTGTGTGTCAACACACTTGGCCAATAAATCTGATTCTGAGATTATATATATATATATATATATATATATATATATATATATATATATATATATGTATATATATATATATATACACATATATATACACACACACACACACACACATACATAAACCTACATATATATAAATAAGTTTAACTCTGTTATTATTCCAAGCTAATTTCCATTACATTAGGATAGTTCAAACAAATGTCGATTGTTTTTAGATAAACACACCTGCTATAATAACAGAAGTAAATTAATTTTAGTTGTCATTTGTTCCTACATCCTTTAATAAACAGGAAGCTCTCTGAGTAAAGTGACAGTGTTCCATCGAAGCTTTAAAATAGAAAGCAAAAGACTGGACTCACTTTACTCTTCAGGTGTCACACCTACAAGCGCAAACAACGTGTAGAAACTAAAAAAAAATACAACAATATTTAAAAAAATATATTAACCGTTTATTAAAAAGACGCAAAATACGAAAGTTTCTGTCTATCGACAGCGACCCCGCTCACCTACAGCCGAGAGGAGACCATTAACTCAGGGACCTTCATGTTCCTTCAGGGATGCTGTTGGGACTCGACTGACTGCTTACATCCTGTGAAACGCTCACACTTAATTACACAATAAGCGACAAACAGAAACCGTGACTCAAGGTGTCACCTTCCGCCGTCACATTCCGTGTTCTGCGTCTTAAATTCTCTCACGTCTGTACGCGCTCGGCCACGTCCCAAATACAGCACGTCCTAACTCTAAACACACTAAAAACTACTACTGAACACTGTGTCAACACAACACATGTGCCTGTCTTTATAGGTTCTGACATTATGTTCACGTATTAAACTATTATTGCACTAAAATGACGCATGAGCTCTGGTTCACCTGTAGCATTGTGACGTCACAAGTGCAGGAGACGATGGCTTCACGTTAAGAGATCAACCGTGACGCTGGACAATTTCCAAATGACTTTGTACTAGACAAACTACGGTGTATGTAGAAGTCATTACTCAACACCCAAATGGATTACACCGATCATGATCTTGGACTTTTGTTCTTGGACATTTGTTGTGGGTTGCTGAGGCTCCACTGAATTTCCTGCTCCATTGCACAGTTCAGTGGAATATATCATCCAAATAGAATATAGTGATATAGTGACATCGTGTGGTTGCTTTTGGTAAAGCTACGTATTTTGATACGTTCTTAAAGGCCTTATATAGGTTCATATATAATATAGATATTTCATCTCAAATACAGTTCACGTTAAGTTCGCATATAATATAGAAATATGAATACAGTGAAATATTAATTCAGTTAATTTAGTTATATTATATAGCGCTTTTAATGATTCACTATGTCTCAGTGTAGAAACAGAATAAAAATGTTAAAGTTTAAAGTTTAACATGAATTTGCTATATATCTATCCATTAATAGGAAGTCATTTTAGTTATGTATAATTATTATTATTATTATTATTATTGTTATTATTATTATTGTTGTTGTTGTTGTTGTTGTTGTTATTATTATTATTATTATTAGTAGTAGTAGTAGTAGTAGTAGTAGTAGTAGTAGTAGATCATTATAGTATTAGTTAATAATAGCTGGCCCAGTAAACCAGTATAAAACAGTTGAACAATGTAAAAAGTCACTGGTAGTCTCACATTCACCAGTTAAATGAAATTCTGTGTCAGAAGTCTCCAAAAACAAACACACCCTGGAAATAAAGGTTGAAAGATAACAGGGCAGTTTGCAGACTTTATCTAGTGTAAATAAGCAATTAACCTTCATATAGTAAATCCAATACTACTTTGCTTCAACGTACCTTTGTCTGTATTCCTCTAGAATATTCAAATGATATAATACAGTTGTTATACTGTTGTCTTTTACTCATAGACATATTCTAGCAGGGCCCCATGTCTTTCCTTTGCAGGATTTTATTTATTTATTTATTTATTTGTGTGTTTATTTATTGTGAGCAAAAGATAAAGATTTGTATGTTTTTAGTTTGATATTTTTCAGCTCGTTTTGCTGATATCCACAACATCCACAGCAATGATTCAGGAAGTAATAAATGTGAACAAGGTGGATTATTTACATAACCTTTTTTTTATTGAAAATTGAGTTGGAGGAGAAACTAAAATTAGATTAGAAGCACACATTGTCCCAAAAAAATAGAAATTAAATAAAATGACAGAGAATAGGACTTTATGATTGGTGTTTTGAAGAAGTTTGAGTAAAGAAGTTTTTTTTTTTAATGTTTAACCCCCCCAATAGATTTAACCTTCACATCTAATACCTAATCCAGTCACGACTGCTCTTATTTATCTCTTTCCATGCAGTACATTACTTGAGTGTTTTGTGAAATAAAACAAATCCCTTGTTTACAATATTATATTTTTGTCCTCCTTAGTGGAAACAGAACTTTCTTCATTGGCTCCTGTTGGGTTGAGAAAGTTGCCCCTGGCTCCTGTGGTAAATAAAAGGAATTGTGTATAAACCATAAAGTGGATCTAAAACAAATGTCTTTACAAAATCATGGCACATCTTTAGCAAACAGCACTGGCATTTCAACAGTTCAAGAGAAGTTAATTGCTTTTTAACTTTTTTGAAGCTTAACCCATAACATTATATTCTCATTAAAATACAGATTTTTTTCTGTTTGGCCACTTGGTTTTGGTCACTGCAAATATTACGAAATATAAAATCATTCCCCGACTCACATTTTGACTGCTTGCATGCAATAGGTTTCAGTATAAGTTTTCCATGTGTGCTTGATTCAAGTCTCCCGTTTTGTCTGTGGTTTCAGGGTTATTGATGTTGGAGAAGTAAATTGCATCCCCTTGGATGGATTTTGGCACTAAGAGAGGAGTCGTGGGTCCGGTTCACATCTCCCTTACCCTCTCTTACAGACATATAGAGATGAATTAGAGTCGAACCTGCAAAATGACTGAGGGCACAGAGAAAACAATCCACTTATTTTGCAAAATGCTGAAACCACAACTGCACTCGTCTCCATATGTGGGCAGATTGTTTTGTTTTTGTTGTTACATAGTTTTATTTTCTTAAAAAAAGAAAGAAAGAAAAGAAAAAAGAAAATAATAATTTGACAGACAAAGGTTTATAAAGCATAATATGTTCCAGCTCAAGTGGCAGACCTGGAGAAGACAATTGAAATTAAAATCTTCTTGACAGGCTTTTGATTATATTCTTAATTTCAATGTATTATTGGGTTTGAAAATTATTGGGTTCATTTATTATGAATGTCTGATGTAAGGGGTAGAGCAAGAGTTAGGAGTCTGCAATGGAAACAGGGTAGAAAATAAATAAAAATAATACACTGTGTGTGTGTGTGTGTGTGTGTGTGTGTGTGCAAATTCTCAAAAAAGGTACAAAAGGGCTTGATAGTGGCACCAACCTAGGTATAGATTTTCTCTCTCTCTCTCTCTCTCTCTCTCTCTCTCTCTCTCTCTCTCTCTCTCTCTCGTGCTCTCTCTGTGTCAGTCACCA